>NW_006286675.1:6307511-6307996 GCF_000327345.1 Myotis davidii | reverse complement strand
CAGGAATGCAGAGGAATTAGGCCTGCCTGGGTATGTCTGGGAGCTGGTGATGCTCCCAGAGGCCCGGCACCCTCCAGGTCACGGATGCTCGGCTCTGATGAGACATTCAAATTGCCTGGAGAACTTTCTTTTTCAATCCCAATTAAATTAGGATTTCTGAGCGTGGGACTAGAGACAGAAAGATTTTTTTAAGCTTCCCGGGGATTGCAATGGGCAGCCCAGGTTGAGTGATGCTTTATAGCAGCCCATCAGACGGCTTGTAAAACATGGTCCCTGGGTACAGGCCAGAATTCCCAATTCAAAAGGTCTGGGCGCTGAGACTTGGAATTTCTCACAAGTTCCCAAACACTGCTGCTGCTGGCCTGGGGGCCACACTCTGAGAGCCACTCAGGGTTACGGAGCCAGTAAGGGCTTTGATCTGATCTCTCTAGGGGAGGTGGGAGGGGAGGCGGCTCCCATGGTTGAATGCACAGTCTCAAGACTGG
>NW_006286675.1:6301106-6307474 GCF_000327345.1 Myotis davidii | reverse complement strand
GTGATTATTTAGTTTTGCAGTGTGTGTGTATGCATGTTTGTGTGTGTGTAGGAGGGTGCTCCCATGTGTGTGTGTGTGTGTGTGTGTGTGTGTGTGTGTAGGAGGGTGTTCCCACGTGTGGGTGTGGGTGTGGGTGGCAACCTTAGGCAGCTACAGAGCTATTCATTCATTCAGCCAGCAGACGTGTTGGACACCTACCTTGGGCCTGGCACCACTCTAGGCCCTGGGGATATGGCGCTGGACCCTGCCGACTCAGCCCTGCCTGTGTGAAGCAGGCAGCCTAGATGTGGAAACAGATATATAAAAGTGATCAAGGTACATTCACGAGGTTATCCAAGTTAGGGTGAAAATAAAACCGAGCGGAGGCCGAGTCCTGGGGGAGGGGAGATGGCTATCTGAGACGCAGGGGTCGGGAAGTCTTTGGGGAGGAGGCATTGGCTGAGGCCTAAAGGGTGGGAGGAGCCAGTCCCAGGAAGGACTGAGGAGAAAGTGTTCTGGGCCCAGGAGCCTCAGAGCAAAGGCCCCAGGCCGAAGGAGCTGGGGTTGAGGGGAAACCAGGAGAGCAATGTGGCTGGAGGGGGTGGGAGAAGAGTGACAGAGATGGGGGGCCTGTCTCAGCGGCTGGGGGAGTGTGGGCTTAGTGCCAGCATGGTGGGAGCTGTCCTGGGCTTCAAGGCAGAAAGGAGAACTGAGTGGGTCTGAAGCTCTTTCTTTTGATTTTTGCTGGGAACTCATGACATTGAGTGATATGCAACAAATCTAAAGCATACAGCTCGACAGGGTTGTGTATTTACATACACCCGTGTGCCTTCACCTAAATCAGGGTATAGCACCTTCCCCAGCCTCAGAAGGGTCTGTCCGGCTACTTTGGGCCAGCTGCCAACCCTCCCCCATCACTGCTCAGATCCCCAGGACCATAGTTCACTTCCCCTGATTGAAAAGTCCCTGCCAGTGGAACAAACAGCACCGCGTGTGGTCTGCTCTCACCTGGTAGGTGTTTTCTCTGTTTGTTTTTCCTTTCTCTTGGGGATGTAAACAACCAGGACTGCCCCCCACTTTGGGGGGCTATTATAGTGCTGCTGTTTACATTCTTGTACAAGTTTTGTACAAAAAAAAACAAACCCACAAAATTCAACCAAGTAAATTTGAAGTTCTAATTGGCTTTATTAAGCCATTCATGAATTGGGCAGAATCCAATTTAGTAAATAGAAGGGCCTCTGAGGGGTTGTATAGAATGGAAGGTTTTTATAGAAAAGAAGGGTGGGCCCAATGGGTGTGGCTCAGTGCACCAAGAGGTCACTGGTTCCTGCGTCAGGGCACATGCCTGGGTTTCATATGCCTGGGTTTCAGATTCCCTCCCCAGTTGGGATTCTCTCTCACATCTATGTTTCTCTCTCTCTCTCTCTCTCTCTCTCTCTCTCTCTCTCTCTCTCCTTCTCTCTCCCTCTCCCTCTCTATCTAAAAATCAATAAAAACCATTTTTTAAAAAAAAAGAAAAGAAAAGAAGGTTGAGGCAAAGAAGCTATTCGCAAGAGAAAAGAAAGGATTATTTTGGGGTTGAGACATGTCCTTTGGGGAGAAGAGAACAAGAAGGGTTTCATTATGCAGATTAGCCTCTTCTTTGGGGAAATGTAGGAGGGCCCATGTGACAGATGACCTCATTGGTGTTGACCAGGAACTTGCAGACCAGTTGATTACATTTCTGGAAAAGGTCAAAAGTCAAAACTACAATTTGTTTAGGCACTAAATCTAGATTTGGTAGCATGGGCTTTTAGCACAAGTGATGCCATTTTGGGCCTGTGGCTTTTCTTTTTAACACGTAGGCATTGAATAATGGATGAAAAAGAGATCCTGCGAGAAGTAATCTCAGAGGTGGATCTGATCATAAATTCCTAACTGGGCAGGTCAGGGTAGATAGTGACACCCCAGGCATATAATTTCCTGGTAAAAGGCTTATCCTTCCCTTAAGCAAGCCCTGTCCACGTGTCTATGGATCCAGGTTCACAAACCTTTGTCAACTTCTTTTCAGAGGTTATGACTAGTCTTTTCAGACATATCCTGCTAAATTGTGGCCACCCTGTCAAGCTCTCCTTCTAAAGCTGACCCCCCTTTCAAATCTCTCCTTCTAAGGCGTGACCTCCCTCAAGATAACAGTCCTGTGTTCCGTTCCCGCCTGCTTTCATATAATCTTCCCATGTTCCCTCCTTAAATCCAAATGCATAAAAGAAGTTGCAAACTGTCATTTCTTGGAAGTGTTTTCTCAGTTTGTTGTGATCTTGCTTCCAGGCGTATCCTGTTTGGCTCAAATGACTTATATAAAAATTCTTGCCCTGGTTGGTGTGGCTCAGTTGGTTAGGCATTGTCCCGTGCTCCAAAGGGTTGCTGTTTCGATTCCTGGCCAGGCACATGCCGGGGTTATGGGCTCAGTTCCCGGTAGGTCAATGTTCCACTCACACATCTAAGTTTTTCTTTCTCTCCCCCTCTCCCTTCCTCATTCTCTAAAAAAATCAATAAAAATATATTTTAAAAAATCCTCTACAGGTTTGGACATTCTTATTTTGATGGAATTGCTAGCTAATAGGTTACACGGATGTTTATAAGAAATTGCTAAGTGCTTCCGCAGTGGCTGTGCCTTCCCATGTCCTCCCCAGACATGGAGGAGAGCTCCCGGATCCCTCTGGCTGCTGAGCGGAGAGGGGCTGGGGGTGGGAGAGGAGACCATGGCACCCTCCCCCAAAGTCAGCAGAGGGAGGCAATGGCCTGGCTGAGGAGCTGGGGACTGGCTGCCGCTTTGGTGAATGTATAAATGTGCACATGTCCCATCCGCAGGTCTGTCTCCGGCATGGTTACCTTCCCCTTCCCTGGGGTAGATTTGCTGTAACCCCCAAGGGAGAGGAAAAAGTGAGCCCTGGAGGCTTGCCCCCCACAGACCACATTCAGCAGGGTTTCCTGGATCCTCGGGACTGCTGGGCACTGCTGGGCATCCCTGCCTTCTGGGTGCACCCACTCTGGGGCCCCCAGGGTGCCTGAGATCCAAGCTGCAGGAGGCCAATGGGCTAAGTATTTGGGGGGAGGGAACAGTATGGGGGAGGGAACAGCAGGGGGAAAGGCCAGGAGGAGGAAAAGCCCAGGGCACGAATGCAAGAGGATCATCGAGTGTCTTGCCAGGCACCAGACTCAGTGCTTTTTGTGAGTCAACTCCACTTAATCCCCACAACACTCTGGGGTTACGATTAGTCTGGCTTTACAAATTAGGAAACTGATTCACAGAGAAGTCATGTGATTCACTCCAGGCTGAGAGATGGACCTGGGATTTGCAAACAGGCAAGAAGAGGGTGGGTAGGTGAGAACAGAGTCCTGAAGGCTGAGATGCTCTGACAGAGCCTCTGTGGTACAGCTGTGGTCGGCAGTCAGACAGACATGAGCAGAGCAAGGACAAGGGCCAGACACAGAGATCACCATGGCAGAAAGCAAAGAACCAGTGTAGGCCCTGGCTGGTTTTGCTCAGTGGATAGGGTGTCAGCCCGTGGACTGAAGGGTCCTGGGTTGAATTCTGGCCAAGGGCATGCACCTCAGTTGTAGGCTCAAATGTAGGATGGGACCTTGCCCCTAGGGTAACCTTTGCTCCCTAGTATATTTTTGGTCATGTGGTTTGGACCTCCTGACCTTTCCTCCCTAGAGATAACATTTAGGCCTCAGTTGTATTTCAGCTCCATGCCCAGAAAAGCAGCCAAACCAGAGCAGTGACCCCAGAGCTGACCTCAGGACCAGCTGCATTGCATAATGACCCCCTGCCCTGGCACTAACCAATCAAAAGTGGAGACCTGGAAAGCTAGTGAATATTGCTATTGAGATCTTCCCCTGGGGCCTCCCCTAAAATCAGAACCAGTGTTCTCAGTTGTTAGAGCATCGGCCCATGCACCGAAGGGTCTCAGGTTTGATCCTAGGTCTAGAGCACGTACCTGGGTTGCAGGTTTGATCCCTGGTGGCCCCTGTCCAGCCCCTGACCTTCCACTCTCTCTCTCTCTCTGCCACTCTCTACCTTCCACTCTCTCTCTCTCTCTGCCACTCTCTACCTCTCTCTCTCTCTCTCTCTCTGCCACTCTCTACCTTCCACTCTCTCTCTCTCTCTGCCACTCTCTACCTTCCACTCTCTCTCTCTGCCACTCTCTACCTTCCACTCTCTCTCTCTCTCAAAATCAATGGAAAAAACATCCTTGGATGAGGATTAACAACAACCACCAAAAAACCCTTAGGAAGGCAGACCCAGGGAGATCTCCCTCCTGGGACCAAGCCTGCCCAAGCCTTTCCCTCCTCTCTCCCCTCTCCCTCTCCCCCTCCCCCAGGCGCATTACCATTGCCTTCCTCACTCCCAAGCTCCAAGGGCCCTTCCTTTATCTCATAACTTGTTTCCTAAGCCCATCTCTTCTATGAATTACTTCTTCCACCTCTGTGATTTTTACAAATAAATGTTCTCTTATAGTTGAGTCTTGGTTCTGAAGTCTTTCATAGCCAGAACTCAAGTACTGAGGTTGCTGAACCCAGGTCCTGTCTGACTCCATGGATCTAACAGCCGGCACCATTCCCCACCCCCCTCCCCACCTACAACACAGCCATCTGTCTGTATACCTGCAGAGATGAGGACACATGAGTGTGCCCAAGAGAAAGTAACCAGGACAGGGACCACTCAGCCGCTTTGTCACTTTGCCTCCTTAGGGAATGACCTTCTGAGAGGACCTCCTGCTGGCATTTCAACAACCCTTGCTGGTCACCTAAAAGATGAGACACGCTATTCTGTGGCAAGGGACAAAGGGTTTTGTTTCAAGTTCTAGATCAATTTTATTTTATTATTGCCAGCAGCTAAAAAAAAAACACACAACTTCATCAAGTCGCCTTTTGACAATTTCCTTCCCTGCCTTTAAGTTCGGGGCTGCAAACCGCATGACGCCCGACGCTTGGCCCCTCTCCTCACGTGCCCTCCGCGAGCTCCCCCCACTATTGATTTTCATTGTTGAAACGGGAAGAGGTAGTCCCAGTGGAACTTCAGCTGGCATGTGGCTTCTGAAGGAAACCACTACTTGCATTTCCTTGAAGTTCTCTCCTCGTTGCCAACAGTTTCGATTCCTTGGTGCTCACAGTCTTTTCCTAGAGCTTCCAGCTGCCATCGCCTGGCAAGGGGACAGGGAAGGGGCACAAAGTACACCACAGGTCTCAAACTCAGCCCCTTGCAGGGGCCAGGGGGCCAGGGAGGCGATATAAATGAAGGAACTACCAGTGGGGGCCTGTGGCTATCTGGGGAGCCCATGTCCCCCGCTCCCCCACACACACACATACCTCCATGTGACGGGGTGGTTGATGCCACTCAGCTCCAAGTGATGGTAGACAGGTAGATAATGGGCCTGAGGTGCCCCTATCTTGCCATTTTTTCCAGGGAAAGCAGATATTCAGGTTTCTAAAATGTGAACTTTGCCCACCGATGTGGCTCAGTGGTTAAGCGTCGACCCATGCACCAGGAATTCACCAGTTTGATTCCCAGTCAGGGCACATGCCCGGGCACATGGGCTCAATCTTCAGCGGAGGGGGCATGCAGGAGGCAGCTGATTGGTTTTGCTCTCTCAATGATGTTTCTATCTCTCTCTCTCCCTTCCTCTCTCTCTAAAATCAATTAAAAACTTATTAAAATATGAACTTTCCCAAGTTTTTATTCATGGCAAGTAAGTATTTTAAAGGCCAGTGGAGGCCACAGAGCACATGGGAAGCTGGATTCAGTGCAGGTACTCTCCCCACCCACCCCCAGTTTGAGACCTCTCATCAGTGTCTCCATGAGGCAAGACTTCTTGTCTCATCTTATGGATGAGGAAACTGAGACACAGACAGCAGGCATGCAGGCCCAAGTCACACAGCCGGGAAGCAGCAGAAAAGAGAAGAGAAACAGGGTCTTTGGCTCCATGCCAAGCCCTCCCCACCCTGGGTTTCTCCATGGTTCCTCCCACCACCTCTGCCCTCCTCTACCTCTTATGCACCATCCTGTCCTTGGGTTGAGGTTGTAGCCCTTCCTGGCTCCTTTCCCCCTCTCTCTCCTGCCCTCTGAGGCTGGGTTTTTATCTGATAATCACTGAGAACCCAGGAATTCCCTCATTTAAAAGTGTGTCCTCCTGCCCTGGCATGGCGTTGTCCCATGCATCAAGAGGTTACTGGTTTGATTACTGGTCAGGGCACATGGCCAGGTTATGGACTCAATCCCCAGTAGGGGATGTGTAGGAGGCATGAGAAGGCACCTCTCTCTCTCAATTTATTTTATTGATTTTTTACAGAGAGGAAGGGAGAGGGATAGAGAGTTAGAAACATCAATGAGAGAGAAACATCGA
>NW_006286675.1:6298462-6300935 GCF_000327345.1 Myotis davidii | reverse complement strand
TTTCTTCTTCTCTTTCTAAATTCAACAAACACATATTTTTTTTACAAAAGTGTGCCCTCTGGATCCAGATGGCCTGGGTTTGAATTCCAACTCTATTATGTGACCACTGAGTGACCCTGGGCAAGTTACTGAATTTCTCTGTGTCTCAGTTTTCCTTTCTGTAAAATGGGGAGATTAATAGTAGGGTTATTGTGAGGATTGAATAAATTAACATATTTAAATACACTGAACTGTTCCCAACATGTAGCTTATCTATATAAAGGTGTGTTAAATTAAATAAATGCAACAAACATGGGTTGAGTACCTAGTGCGTGGCAGGCCCAGGACTCAACAGAGGCACTAAGAACAAGGCCCATTCCTGGTGGAGTTAATGGTCTAGCGGAGGAAGAGAGAGGGTTGGATAAGACTTGCTCCTGTGATCTGTGCTGACACTGTCTGCACTACACTGGCCTGCCTGACGTTCATTCGATGCAATGGACTTTTTCAAATTGCAGCCCTGGACATGTCACTCCCATCATTCCTCCCGTGGCCTCACTGCCCTTGTTCACTCTCAGTCACACTTAGCTGGGCCCACATCACCTTTGTTTAGGGCTACCACCACCCTTGCCAGTGGGCCTTTTTTTTTAAAAATTGATTCAGAGAGGAAGGGAGAGGGAGAGAGAGATAGAAACATCACTAATGAGAGAGAATCATTGATCGGCTGCCTCCTGCACGCCCCCTACTGGGGATTGAGTCTGCAACCCAGGCATATGCCCTTGGCTGAAATCGAACCCACGATCCTTCAGTCCACAGGCCAATGCTCTATCCATTGAGCCAAGCCAGCTAGGACACCAGTGATCCTTTGCATAGCAGCTTCCTCTGCCTGGAACACACTTCCCTCTCCATTCTCTTCAACCCTGTGGTTTAGTCAAAGCCTCCTGGTTCCAACCCCAACTACACACTATATGACCTGCCACTTTGCACTGTGTGCAGTGGAGCAGACACAGAGTCTGGGGAGTTTCTGACTGCGTCTGCGCCTTCAATTCATGGAGGAACCTCACTTTCATCAGAAGGGGAGAAATGTGGAGACTCAATTGCTTCTCCTCTCCAGCTCTGGTTTCCTTACTGATGAAAGGGGTGCAGGTACCCTGAACTCAAAGGAGAGAGATGAGGTGACTGGAAGTGGATGCCACCTGGGGCTGCTGGAGACACTGCTGGTTCCTGTGCTTCCTGGGGAAAGGGGCACCTGGGGGCAGGAGAGAAGGGAAGGGAAGGCACAAGAAGAAGGCAAGGGAGGGCATGTGCCAGGAGGGGCCAGTGTCTGGGTAGGCTGGAGCTGGTGGGGATAGCCTGCCAGAAGGCCCAAATGGAGCCAGACAGCAGGGGGCCCCAAAGAGGAAGCCAGGGAAAGGCAGTGTCATCTCGGGAGTTCTTCCATTCAGCATCCCTGGGCCATCTCTGCAGCTGCTCAGGAATAGGGCGTTACGAGCTCCTCCAGGCAGTGGGCTCCAGCTGGGCCAGGTCTGGCATGGGGGATGGTTGTCTGCAGGGCCCATTTGGTATTTCTTCCTTTATTCTCAGCCTAAGGTGGAAGGATCCAGGAGCTCTCTATACAGTTCCCAGTGCAGAGGGAATGAGAGAGAAGAAAACGGCTTGGAGAAGGAAAAGACCTTGCTGGAAGTCACACAGCACTTCCCCCTCATAATCAGCCAGGGCCTGGTTTTGGAAAATGGTCTCCGAGGACCAGCTCATGCAAATAAGGACAAGAATAATGGCACATTCCCCATTTTCATTTAAAAATAGTCGCAGTAGCTGACACTCGCTTGGCACTTAAGTGCCTGGTGCTGTTCTGATTGCTTTACATTGTTAACCCCGGATCTTCACAGCACCCAGAGGAGATAAGTTCTCCTATTTTTATTTCCATTTTACAGATCAGGAAGTCAAGGCACAGACAGCCCGAGTAACACTACCCCAAGGTCACCCAGCTGGGGCAAAGCCACGCATCCTGGAGCTCTGCCGGCTTCACATCACAATCTCAGGTCGCCCTCATCCTGGGGGAGGCAGCAAGGGAAGGCTGCGGTGTCCATTTCTTGAAGGAGCATATCAAGGCTGAGAACCTGGATGGTCGCCCGGGAGGACGCGTGGTTTGGCCTTTGCCACTCGAGGAAACGCAGGCCCCTCCCAGGAGCCAGGTGGATGAGCGAGTGCTGGGGTGCGGAGGCTGGACCGAGTCGAGGAGCGGCACAGAGTCGAGGTTGGGGGCCTCCCCTGGCAGGAAGGGGTTGAGGACAGGCTGTACCACTTGGCACCAGGGGTTGTAGAGTAAGGGTTTCCGGAAAAAATGCGCTGCAATGGGGAAAGCGGCTGGCCGAGTGTTCGACCACCGCCTGCAGTGTGCACGCGCGCGCTCGGCGAACCCAGGCTCTTTGTGTGTCCGAGCCCGTGCGCGCGTGCGCGTGTGGAGTGTGCGTGTGTGTGCGCGCGCCTGTACATA
>NW_006286675.1:6276673-6298311 GCF_000327345.1 Myotis davidii | reverse complement strand
GGGGAGGGAGCCGGGCGCGCGGAGCCCCCACCTGGTCCCCGCGCTCCATCTAGTCCCTACCTCCTCCCGCCCAGTGCCCCCCATTCTGGCGTCCCTTTCACCACCGAGGGAGGGATGGAGGGTCGCCTGCTCGACCTGCTGGCAGGGCTGTTATTGTTTCCCTGGCGGAAGGGCTCGGCTTCTAGTGCGGGCGGCAGGTGTGTGTCGGTGTCTCAGGCTCACTGGGCGTCTGTATGTATCTCCGCGTCCCCGTGTGTGTGTCTCCGAGGGAGGCTGTTTCTCCATGTCCCCAGCAGCATGCGCTGTGTGACCCAATGTATGTCTGCTATTCTCTGTGTCCAGGGCTGTGTGTGTGTGTGTGTGTGTGTGTGTGTGTGTATTCTGGTGTGTCTGTGATACCTGAGTGTGGTTGTGTCTTCTAACGTGTGCACTTGTGTGTCCTGGTGTGTGTGTGAACGTGTGGGTGTGTGTGCGCGCGCGGGAGGGTGGGTGAGGGTGGGTGAGAACGTGTGTGTGTGTGTGTGTGTGTGTGTGTGTGTGTGTGTGGCTGTGTCTTCAAGTACCTGCCTGTGCACGTGTGGCTGTGTCTCTGGGTCCCTGGTTGCCAGCATTTGTGTGTCCTCTGCTGTACCTGAGGGAGTGTCTCTGGTTTCTAGAGAGCTGAACAGAGGAGCTGGTTCTTAAGGGCAGGCACTGAGTGGGGAGGGGTGATAGGGCGGCCTGGCTCCAAGGGTAATGCCCGAGTGTGGCGTGCAGGTGGCAGTGCCAATGTCCAGCCGTCTTGAGGGACAGCTGGAGGCCAAGAGGGCCGTGGGCAGGGACAGCAAGACACTCCTCTTGACTTTTTCCCTTCCTTCTAGAGGTTCCTCTTTGGGGCAGGAGGTTCTACGGCTCCCAGTAGGGAAGCCAGAGAGAATCTCAGAGAATCCACAGCCCCAAAGCTTTAGCCTGGACTGGAGAGAGGACCTGTGGGCCGCCTTCCTGGGCACCCAGAGGGAGGTGTGTGCTCGGCAGGCCACCCGCCTGGCTATTTTGGTCACTGCCAGGCCTCTGCCAGTTCCTGGCCTTCCCCAGGACCAGCCCCAGAGGTTTGGGAGGCAGCCCGGGCCCCCATTTCCTGCCTGGTGACATAAATCAGCTCAGTAACAGCCCAGAGGCTTAAACGGAGGGTCTTCAGGCTGAGATTTTGAGGTTTAGTGGCGCGTAGCTCCGTTTGGACTTTGGTAAATTGGCCCATGCTTCGGCACTGCTGTCGTTCAAATAAATGTCATGGAGAAGATCTTTTAAAATTTCTTTTAATTTTTTTTCTTGGCTGGAAGGGAGGGGATCTCATCCAGAGTCTCCTAGCCAGAAGGAGTTTATTTTTATGAGAGAGAGAGCGGGTGAGCACTTAGCAACCGCCTGCCTCCCTCTCAACCAGGGAGTCATTCAGGGAGTGTGGGGTGGGCATGAAGAGGTATGGGGGTGGAGTGGGGAAGGACAGATTTCATCAGGATGGTGTTGGAAAGGGGGATTAGAGGAAGCCTGAGGGCAGTGGCTGATGAGTACCCACCACAGGGTGAGACTGATAAAATGACTAGAGGTCCTAGGCCTGGCTCAGCCCCCACTTGACCTTGGGCAGCCTTTTTGGGGCCTCAGTTAACTCATCTGTAAAATGGAGTAGAATGGTTCTGAGGCAAGCAGAATCTGCGAGGCAGGAGCTAGTCCCGAGGGAGCTGAGTTCAAGTCCTGTCTTAGTTGGCCTGTGACCTTGGGTGATTCCCTGGGCCGAAGGCAGCAAGGACGTCAGTGCCAGCCTCACTGTGTCCTTGAGGGGATTGAGGGAGATGAGGCTGAATAAGCCCGTGGTAAGCTGTAAAGCTGAGCTAGGCTTCAGAGCTGCTGATTAGAGGTGCCACAAGGTCCCAGGTCACTGTGGTATGTGATAAGGCTAAGGTGCACCCTCAAGCGTTTGCCCTTCAGAGATACCCTTGTACAGACCTGTGACACAGTTGCAGTCAACCTCCCCTGATCCTTCTCTTTCAGCTCATCCTGCTGTCATTGGGTCACATCTGCTTTGCCGTCGGGAGGCCCCGTGGGTAGTGCCTATTTTGCAGATGAGCAAACTGAGAGCCGCCTTGAGGACAGCAGGTTGATTGGACAGGGGTAGGATGAGGTTTCAAAGGCTTTCCCTCGGCCAGCTGTGAGTTTTGGCTCTGTGGGGTTTGAGGAACTAATATCTTGGGGAGTTGAAATTGGGCCAGGACTGGGGAAAACAAGAGTCAAAGGTGCCCCAGTCCTCAGGGTTGGAGGATGAGTGTGTGGAACGCATTGGCACCTCAGTTCTGTCCCTGGTTATCCATTTCCCCTTCTCTGTACCCTCTCTGGGCGCCCTGCCACTTTTCCTACGCACTTTGGACCCCATGGGTGGCATTGTCTGACTCCAATTTTTCACCTGTCGACCTGTCAAAGGGCTTGGAACTGCACTTACCTGAAAGTCTTTCCAAAGGTCCCGAAATAAGACACTTGAGCCATTGAACGTTTTCCTGTATATAGAAAAGAGCCAAAAAATGAATTATAAGGAGCCCCTGGAATGCAGCTTGGCTGCAGCTGGAGGGGGTCTGGGTCAGAATTAGGGCTGTTTTTGGAGCCCCCGGGGTTACCCCAGTTGGTGTGGGCTGATCCCCAATTTCTGCAAAAGGTCACAAGCGAGACTCAGATTCTTTGGAGCTGCAGCTCCCTCCTCTGCATTGGCCAACTTACCTTGGCCAAAGTGTTCGTGTGAATTAATGGGATCTGGGGAGGAGCTGTGGATGTGGAAATGCTCAGTGGCCTTCCAATGTGAATGAGAGCTCTCTTTAAATGCGTCTCATTTAGTTGGTTAATAAGCCTTGCTAAGGTTAGTTCTGGTGAGGCACTGGCTTTCGAGGAGCTCAAAGCGGGGAGGAGAAAGGACAGTGTGGCAGCTGCTATGACCATGGGGTGCTGTGAGGACTCAGTGTGCATTGATGGCAGGGTTGTAGGCAGGTGGAACTTCAGTTTCTTAGAGGAGGTGATTTTGGAGTTGGCATCAGAATGGAGGAACAGGATGGGCTAGTGTTAACCGGCAGAGGGCACAGTAGGTGAGACCTCGGGACCTAGGTCTCAGGGACCTAGCTGGAGAGAAGAACTGGTGGAGGGCCTTGAGTGCTAGGTAAAGGGCTTGGCCTTTATTCTGAGAGCCGCTGAGATAGAAATGGCGTCAGCTTGGATTTAGGGACAGCGGTGGAGAAGCCAGTTAAATCCCCGAGCCTGGGAGACCCCTGATGGTGAGTGAGGAATTAGGCGGAGGTGTGGAAAACCAAGGATGGCCCAGTAACTGTTGGTCAGGGCACAAAGCATTTTCTATGCCAGTGAATTTTGCCCTGAGCTCTTTTTGTAAACACAGGGTGAAGGCCTGGACATGCTGTTTAACAGGTACACAGGCCATTAACTTACTGGCTTAGACCTCCCTGGAAGCGTGCAGCCCTGGCCTCTTTAGGGTGAAGTATGTCTGTCCTAGACGGGGCTTTGGGGTTCCCCTTCTCATCTCACCTGGTCAGAGGCTTCATTTGGAAACCCGAGCTGAGGGGCAGGGGTTGGGGTGGTGGGGGAGGGCAGAGAGAATGAACATTGTTATGCTTCTAAAGCTTGGTGATCAACCAGCTCTCTCGTAAAAACCAACACACAAATCACTTAAATAATAAGGTGGGGGGGGGGGGGGTTGTAGGGGCCAGGGGCCAGCAGCAGTACTTCTAGTCATGTATCAGAATTACCTGGCTTACTTTTCACAAATCCAGGCCCGGCCTGGATACTGAATAAAATCTCTGAGGGTGGATCCTGGGAATCTATATTAAAAATTTTTTTTTGTGATTAAAAAAAATTAAGTCGAGCTATAATTTACATGCAATGAAATGCAAAGATTTTTGTTACAGTTTGATGAGTTTTGGCGAATTACGCAGGTGGTTACACCTGTGTAACCACCAGCCAGATCAAGATACCAAGCGTTTCCAGTTCCTCCGGAAAGTTATCTGTGCCTTCCCCTCCCAAAGGGAACCAGCTTTGATGTCCATCACCATGCATGAGTTTGGCTAAGCCTAGAATGGCCTTGAATGGCACAGTCTCTTTTGTGTCTGGATTCTTTCTGCCTCATGTTTTTGAGATCCAGCCATGCTGTTCAGTGTGTATCAGTAGTTCATTCCTTTTATCGCTGGGTAGTATTTCGTTGTATGGATTCACCAGTTTATTTATCCATTCTCCTGTTGACATTTGGGGTGTTTTCAGTTTGGGGTGATTTGGAATAAAGCTTCTATGAGCATTGATGTACAAATCTTTTTGTGGGTATATATTTTCATTTTTATAGGAGTGGGAAACTGTCAAAGGAATCTCTTTTAATTATAAAAAAAAATAATACCGTAAGCAATACAAAAGTGCATAAGCTAAAAGTGATCCTTAAAGATCATTAATACATCTGACTGACAATCTAGTGTCTATTTCTCTTTTTATAACAATTAAGGCCCGTCAGATTATACATTTTCCTCTTTCTACAGCTTTAACTGTATCCCTCAGATGTCTACATGGACATATGCTCCTTGTTATTACTTTCTAGATCAGTGTTCATTGCCTCATCTATCTAATGTTATTTAGAATCTGTATTATTTAGGATTTAAGGTAGCTGTGGTTTTGTTTTGTTTAAACAATGGCATCGTGCTGTTCTTGGTTCTGCCACGTACTCTAGTCAAACAACAAACCATTGTGGAAACACTGTTTTTCAGAACATACAGATCTGCCAGGCCATTCTGAACAGCTAGTGAGCATCTGGGAATCACTGACCCAGGCTGGCCTGTTTTAATCACCCCGAGTGCCACCACCTCAGTGAATGAAATGCTCCCACCCAATGACTTTGAACTGGCCCCGATGGTGGGCAGTGAAGCCACCGAGGCCATTCAGCATTCTCAGGTGGGAAGGAACCGATACTTACTGAGCACACACTCTGCCTTATCACCCTGACTGCATGTTAAGCCCTGTACCTGACGTGGGGTTTGTATCTCCATCTTTTGGACTAGTTCTTCCAGTCTCAGAAAAATGACTGGCCCCCGCTCAGACAGCTGGGGAAGGGGGAGGAGTGTTGGAACCAGAGCCCAGCGTGTTCTAATGTTTATTGAGCACCTACTGGGTGCCAGGCATAGTGTCGTGGCCAGCGGGACGGTGTTAAATAAATCAAACAGCCTCTGTGCTCAAGTAGCTCACAGCCTCCTGGGAGGGAGGAGATCTCTATCAGGGAGAGGTAATGAACAGTTTATGTCAAAGAATGCCTGGGAAGGTCTAAGGGAGGGTGGGCCATTTGGCTGGGGAGTAGGGGAACTTTCGGATCATGGAGTTAAACTTCCCTGTCCACCCACTTTAGAGATGAGGAGACTGAGGTCTGAATGAGACACAGATCGACTCTGAAAGATGGGCCATCAGAAGGCACATTGTTCACAAACCTGTGGTTCTTCCCCAACCCCACCTGCCTCTCGGTGATTATGTAAAACAGGTGAATTTGAGGGCTATTTTATCTCAGTCTCAAACTTTCATTCTCAAACTGTCAATTGCCATTGCCAAGACTCTCAGATCCTGATCTTATCCCAGTGAAATGGGAAAAGGGGTAAAAGAGCGCAAAGCCATACAGATCTGAAAGATTCCTTAGGGCTTGGCTGCTCAGGAGACACCTACGGAAGCTGGGATGGGGGTTCCTGAAAAGCAGGAACACTGTGTGGTGAGGAGCCTGGAGCCTGGCTCCTGGTGGGCAGCTCTGGCCACTGTGAAGTAGAGTTGAGGCAGTTGTGAGAGGGCCAACAGGTGTCCCAGCAGGCCTGGGCTGAAGGGCAGGAGAGCTGAGTTCTGGTTCTGCTCACCTTGGGTCTTCCTTGGCTCCTCTGAGCTTCAGCCCCCCCCCCCATTAAGTGGCGTCTCAGACCCCATCACCACAGGGTGGCTCCAACAAGCTCTGGGAGACCCACCTATGCCATGGCTTTTCTTTGCACAAAATAAAAATGGTGAGTGAATTCATGCCATGTTTCACCATCCCCTTTCCAGCAGAAAGACCTTAACCCGGTGGGCCAGGCTGCCCGCTGCTTGGTGGAGGGGTGAAGCTGGCCGGTGGGCATCAGCAGAGTCCTACTTAGTGGATGGAGGGCATCAGAAGGGGCTGGTGTGGAAGGCTCTGCCATCCTGCTGCGTAGCTGATCGGCACCCGGAGATGATGGTGGCTCAGCCCTCATGGAGGCACTCAGCCCATGAAGTCAAGGGCTGAGCCACCAGATGGCACCTGGTATCTCATCTCTGGGCAAATGTAACCACAGCTCAAGACAGTACCCTCCTCATCAGCCTCCATGCCTCCTAGGCATCTCTCTGTACTGCCACCTACTTCATGAAGCTTTCCTCGAACCCCTTAATGAGGCCTGATACATAGTAAGCACTCAGAAAGGTTACAACTTCACCCTGCTCTGGGCGCCCCTGTAAGGCGGAGTTCAGGTCTCTGTGGGCTTGCCTTTAATCTACCCACGGGACCTGGGGTGACAGGATGGTTGGTGGGGGATGCTCCAGCATAGGGCCTGGTGTTCAGGGGGGTCCTCAGCACACACTCACACACACAAAATCGCTCTGATTCCCTGAACCCTGAAATGAGAGCCTGTAGTTTAAACACCTGAGTGGGTCCAGGCTTGAAAATTTGATGCACCCATCACTGTGCACCCATGCAACAATATTTATTCCTTCTAGGCCCTGGCGATGTGGCAGGTCACCAAGACCGACCAGATCGTGCCCTCGTAAAGCTGAGCACAAAGTAATTTAATGAATTATCATAGGGGCTCTGGGACTCCAGGGTTTGGGGGGCCGTGGCTGCTGGCTTGTGGTGTGATCAAGGCGAGTTCTTTCCCTTCTCTGGTCCTCACTACTAATTTGTAAGGAATCTTTGTGTTTGGGGGGAAATACCTGCTGAGTAAAAGGGGAAAACACCCTTTCTTTTCTCTGTTGGGGAGTACCTGACATCACTGTGTGGGGTGCTACTCTGGTTGGGTCCCTTTAAGGATGCTATTGTCGTCCTGTAGGTTTTCAAGATGTCTTAGCCCTCCTCTGAAAGGACCCTCCCGATTTGGGGCCTGGAGTTTGAGATGCTCTGAACAGAGCTGTGGCACAGGCTTTTAGTAAAAAACATTTCCTTGGGGAACAAGGTGGGTTTTCTGCTACTCTTGGTAGGAGAATATGGATTAGAGCAGACCTTAAAAAACAAAGAAAGAAAAAGAACACCCTCTTCCCCCACCCAAACCTGCCAGCCTCTCTCCAGTGGTACTGAGCAGAATTCGTTTCTGTCTTCCACTTCTCACCAGTGGAAGGTGTGGGTTGTTTTAAAAGGATTGGCGTTCCCAGCCTGGAAAAAAAAAAAGGGGGTACCAATCACAACAGCATGGTCTTCCAGAGGCAGCTCTTGTCCACGGGTCTGTTTTGTGCGGTCAACACAGAGTTTTATCAATTTGAGCCAATATTTTTCAGCCTGGGATGTTCTTGCATCTGCATCTGGTCATCTGGTTTCTGTGATCGCAGCCGGCAGGGCAGCACCCTCCCCCACCCCGCAGTGTGCTGGCGCTGGCCCTGGAGGTATGGCAGGTATGGCAGGTATGGCAGTGTGTGCAGGTGGATCCCAGTGGAAGTGGAGGGGACGTGACTCAGGAACTTCAGCTCAGTAGCCTTTCCATCCACAGCCCTCGAAGGGGGACCCTTAGCACTTTCCTAGGGCAGTTCAAGGCTAGAGCTGGGGAAATCCAGGTGGCTCCACACTCCTCCCCCCAGGCTGTGGCATGAACCTTCAGGGCAGCCCCTTTGCCAATCTCTGCTGGGAGTTGGGGGCAGCTCGCTCCAGGCAGAGGGCCATTTAACTTGCCTCCTTGCATGCAAAAGGTTCAGCCTTTTGTGGAGAGAAACAGAGGCAGCCAGATTCTGCTGAAAGCCCCAAATCTGGGACCTGGAATGTTTTCAGTAAATTTTGTTACCGTCGCTGATTCCTGTGACCCAAACCTACTAAGTCTCATTGTAGGGCACACCTCGCCTGTGTCCCTTCCCCTCTCTGAGCCATCACTGGGCTCAGGGACATGGGAGAAGTTTTGTCCCCTCAACATTTCATCACCTCTGACACCTGCCTGCTGCCCTCAGGCCCACCCTTGGCTCGGCTCTGTCTTGGGTTGCTGCAACCACAATAATAACATAGCTGGGCCCCTCAGACTTGGAAGCTGTAGACCTCACCTGGGATCTTGTTAAAATGCTCCTTTCCATGCAGAAGGACTAAGATGGGGCCTGGATTCTGCATTGCTAACCAGCACTGGCCACACCAGTGCTGCTGGTCTGGGACCGCTCTGAGTCCAGGAGATAAGTCGCAGCTGTGGGGCCCCCGCTGCCTCTGAAGACCAGGCTCAGGGCCTTGTAAGCACCATTTCTCTAATCACCACAAAAGATACTATTGTTCCTGTTATGCACATAAAAAGCTGGGGCCCCAGAGTGAGCAGGTAACTCGCCCAAGGTCACACAGCTGGGAGGCAGCTGAGCCAGGCCAGACCCTCTGGGCCCGTGCCACCTTGGAAAGGATGCTGGTGGGGAAGCCCTTTTCTACTGAACAGTGTCCCTGGTCCAAAAGCCACAGGAGGCTTCTGAAGGCAGCCAAGTCGGATGTAAATCAGGGAGAGCCCAGGGCCCGCCAGGCCGTGCTGACAGCAGGCAGCCCAGGCAGTGTGTCAGGCCCAGGCCCGCAGCGGGATTTGGTGCTGGCAGGCTGCCCGGTGCCGAGAGCCGCTGGGGGATGCTCACAGCTCCTGGAAGAGCCTGCTGAGCCCAAGGAGGCTCCATGTCCCTGACAGCCTCCCCAATACTTAGATAAATGCCAGGGTGGAGGGCTGGCCGGAAGGGTGGGCAATGGAATGGTCTTCAGCTGGGACCTGGTACTTTCGTTGTTTAAAGACTGGCTCATCCTCAAACCACACAGGCACTTTCCTTAATTGGGGGTCTGCTCTGAAGATCGAGCGACCCTGGTCTCCTGCCTGGCTGGGGCTTTATTTTGCACCGGCACCTGCCCCAAGCTACCAAGAAGAGTAGAATAGATTTAGAATCTAGGTCCTCAAAATGTGGTCACTGGACCAGCAGTCATCATCACCTGGGAGCTTGTTCAAATGCTCACTCACACCTGGGGTGGGCCCAGCTCTGTTTTAACAAGCCCTCCAGGGTTAGTTTTGAGAAGGGCTGATTTCTCTGGCATCTCTCTGTACTGGGGAAGGTACGCACACAGCCCTAACCTTCGCAATAGGCTTTCTTGGTAACTAGAGTAACACCGCTGTAGGGGAACCTCAGATTTCATTCCATCTTTACCCCACTTTTCTGATGGCCTGAGTGTCAGAGAAGGAGGCATGCATTAAATTACCCAGCACATTCAAAGCAGGGCATAGGTCTCCATTCTTAGGGTTGCAAGTGGCAGAAATCAGTTCAAACTAACTTAAAAAATAAAACAAAACAAAAAAAAGAATACCACACATTTACTGGCTCCTTTACCTGAAAGCCCCAGGGTCATGCTTCAGGCATGGCTGGATCCAGGTGTTGTGAGCTGTTATGGGGACTCCTTTCTCTCCATTCCTGGGCTCCATATCCCTCCTCTGTTGGTTCCATTCTCCTTGGGGTGCTCCCAGCTGCAGGGTGTTTCCCCTCCCATAGCTATCTCAGCTTAAAAAGAGCCTTCTTTTCCCCCAATATTTTTAGCATAACTCCTGTCGTCACTGTCATTGTCCAGGCTTAGTCATGTGCCTGTCCTTGAGCCAATTGTGACAGCCCCTCTGATGGACTAGGCCTGGCTCACGTGCCCACTCCTGCAAGTGGAAAGTGGGCCCACCCAAAACTCTATAGACTGAGAGCAGGCATGTGTGGGTCCCCCGGTGGGATTTATGTGGGCTGTCCCTAGAAGAAGGGACCTGGTTGCCAGTCTGCTAGAACTACAGGGATTTAGTGCCATTCTTATTTTCCTCTCTGAACTGGGCTGGCTTCCTGCAACGGCTAAGGTCTAGCCCCAGAGGGAATTACACTCCTTCCTCTGGTTCCCTCGCTGCCGTGCTTGAGATTGTGTATTAAGCATGCCGCCTTCATCTTTTCCTTTGTCCCTCTTCCCTTGATATTATCCAGGGCAGTAAGGTGCACATCGCTGCTTCCACCCCCTACATGAGTTGGAGACATTTCTAATCCACCCCAGCCGTCACATGTGTCCACCCAGAAAATAAAGGCTCCATGACATCTTTGTCACATGCTGGCCTTTACCATGGGTTCCAGGCCCTATGGGACCTCGGCTGTCCTGTTCACCACTGTGTTCTCAGTGCCTTGACTGTGGGGGCCCTAACATAGCCATGAGGTTGTCTAATCTGGGGGACAGGGAGCTCTCTAGACTTCTGAGACCTTTTCTGAGGCTGAGGAGGAGGGCGTAAGGGTTGGGCTGCAAACGCATGAAGCATGGGAAGCCCCCAGCCTGGAGGCCCTCTGCCATTGCACTTAAATGTAAGATCTTAGTTGTTAAGGAACCATTTCCTGGATTTCTGCATTTTCATATTCCAGGAAACCAGGAGAGCCTCCCAGCTGGTGGTCATTCAGGTTTGGGGACTGCTTGGCTCAGCACAGTTCAACAGATTTTCTTGGCACATGAATCTCAGAGCCTCTAAATAGTTGATAAGTATTTTCCAAGAATCTGGGGTCTCTAGAGCCTTGAAGCTCCTCTATCTGACCTTGGCATGTCCCCTTGCTTGCAGCAAACAGCCAGTCCCAGACCTGGGCACATGACTGGGCTGCTGGGGTGCTCACAGGAGTGTGGGCATTTTGGTCGGGGCTCGGGGCAGGGTGGGGGGCGGGGCGAGGTATACAGCTTAGGCAGCAAGAAGAACCATCTCCTCCCAATGCTGGGCTGGGCCATCTGCTCCTCCCAGCACAGGCTACTGCGGACAGTTTCAGGGACACTGCACCCAGGAGAGGGACGTGTGAGCAAGCGTGTCTGTGTGGGAGCATGTGAGTGTGCAGGAGTGCCTCAGCACCCCAGTTTTCTGTCCCCGCAGCGTGTTGTTGGGGGCCCTTCCTAGCGTGTGTGAGCTGGGTGGTCACATCTGGATGAAGACCAATTCCTGTGTATAGTCACAAGTCACAACCTGACCAGATCTTTCCTTCTTTGCTTCCTCTCATTGTGATAGGTCCAGAGCAGCAGCCCTTTCTGAGGAGCCTCCAAACGTAAGTGGCATTGAGCTCTCCCCACTGCAATGGGTTATGCCAACTCGGCCGTGACCCGAGGTGTGGTGCCTCGGAGCTTGGTGTTTCCTCCAGGCTCTGAGAGGGGAAGGCAGACCCGGGCCATGGGACCTTATCCACATGTTGTCACCTCTGGGTGGCAGGTCCATAGCCTGGGTTGGCTACCTGTGCCAGCCTGTGCCAGGGAGGCAGCCCTGCAAATGGGCCAAGCACTGATTGTGGAGTCCTGGCCTAGTTCCCATCCTGGCTTTGCCACCAAGCAGTGATGGGGTCCTCGCCGAGCTGGTTCTGAGGATTGGGGTCGGATCCGTGTGAAAGGGTGATCCACTTGGCTTCCGGCACAGACGGGATGTTCCAGGAATCGGGGCTGCTATCCCAATTTTCTCTTCATTAAACTTTTTATTTTTAAAAAAGTGAAACCCTTCAGAAAAGTTGCAAGAATATTACCGTGAATTCCCATATACCCTTCACTTAGATTTTCTCATTGTCAACATGTGCCACTTTGGCATCATCTTTTTCTCTCTATGGTATAAAGATAGGCCCTTTAATTCTCTCTCCTCTCTCTCTCTCTCTCTCTCTCTCTCTCTCTCTCTCTCTCTCTCTCTCTCTCGCTGAATCATTGGGGGTTTTGCAGTCAAGATGCCCCTTTACCTCTAACTAGCCCTTCAGCATGTGTTTCGTAAGAACAAGGCCGTTCGTCCTTTTATGTGAGCACATAATTATCAACCAGGACGTTTACTGCTGGCACAGTTCTGTTATCTAACCTACAGACCTTAATGACATCTCGCTTTTGCTGATCGTATCCTGACATTTACATAAGCTCCCCCACCCCCTTACTTAGTCGTTCAGGATCACGAAGCTGGTTCTAAAGGGGGTTGATGGGGCAGGAGCCTCACTCAGTCGCTCTTCTGCAGATGCCTTATTTGCCTTGATGTAAAAACGATCTTGCTGTTGGGGCTTTCAGAGTCTTGTAGTTGTGACAGTCAATAAGAAATACATTTTACGACAGGATGCCGCATGTGCTCGCACACGTACACGCGCATGAAACTGAAACCACAGTTTCAAAAATAATAACTCATGTCCTCACCATCTTCTGGGCTCTGTTCTCTCCTCGTTTCTTGTAGAAAAACGATAGCCCTGACTCTCTAAGTTGATTTCATGACCCAGTAGGTTCTGCTCTGGAATTGGAAAATCCTGGCTTCCTGGGCAGTAATTTCTCCTGGCGGGGGTGGGCATGGGGAGGGGGAGGGAGGGAAAGCCCCCTCACCAAGCGCCCACTGGTCCAGGGTTGGGATTTGGGGTGATCGAGGAAGCCAGGATTAGGAGAAAAGGCCCAAAGACCCTTGGCTTGCTACTGCCAGTGGTGGACCTGATTCTGTCCTTGTCACCAAGACTCCCCAACCCGGGTGCTCTGCCACAGTCCACTTGACCCTATGGAGACCTGTTGTTTCATGCTGTGACATTAGAGGTGGGCAGCCAGGCCGTCATATCCCTAGTGGCTCAGGACACCTCTCTGACCAGCTGCCAAGTAGGCATGGAATTGTCCCACTCCATATCACCTCCAAAGTCATCACCATAAACATCATAAATGCCAGTAAGAATACTCCCTGACATTTAACTCTTTAACAGCTGAACATGGTGCTGAGAGGCACATTTTAACCTACAACAGTCCTCTGACTTGGGTGCTGTTATTCTTTTTGTAAAAATGACAGATAACATTTATTGAGTGCTTGTTCCAGATCACTGCTAGGCACTTTACCGGCTCATGCATTCCTCACAGTAGTCCCGTGAAGTGGACACAGGCTTTATCTCCATATACAGATAGGAAGCTGAGGCTTAGAGAGGTGAATTGACTCCCCCCTAGGTCACATGGCGAGGAAGGATTTGAAGTCCGGTTGGTCTGACCCCAGTGCCAACATCATCCAGTGCTGCCTTCCCCTCTCCCTCCCCCAGACAGGGAGCAGACTCCCACTTCAGCCCCTTCCTGAGGGCCAGTCCTAGTTAATGAGTAGCCCAGGGCAGCTGGAAGCCAGGTGCCTGCTGTTGAGAAGCTGGAATGTGAGTTCTGCTTTCAGATAAAGAGAATATTGTGCTAGGGGCCTGGCCCCCACCAGGGCTGGTGACTTTTTAGGAAATAAACAGAAACCAGCCACTATTCCACTCTTCCGAGGCTTGCTGACCCATCCATGCTGGGGGAGAACTCATTTTATAGGCAAGGTAGTTGAGGCTGACAGGTGGGTTTGAGCTCAGGCCTGCCTGATGCCTCCTCCAAGCAGCCCTCCTGGGTTTACTTTTGACATGATAAGCAACATGGGATTTAAAGGAGGGTATCTTTAGAGGACAGAGGCTGTCATCCCTGAAGTCTGAGCACTACTGGGTTGCAGCCCTCCTCACGGTGATCTCCAGGTTCTCATCTGAAAAAAGAGCTGATAATCGCTTACAAGACTCTCACAGGGTTGTGCGCAGCCAAGATGATGTGGGACTCTGAGTTATTAATGAACCAGCCAAATTCTTATTCCTGACAGGACAGCCCATATAGTGGAAAGCCCAAGGAGATGGAGAGTCAGACAGTTCCTGGTTCGAATCCTGACTCCACCCTGAGCCAGCTGTGTGAGCTTGAGGGGAGGGTCACTGAACTTCTGAGCCTCAGATCCCCCACCTGTAATCTGTAATACGAAACAATAACAGCACCAGGAGGATTAGAAAAACAGCGAGTGCGGGATCGGGGGTAATGGTCATCACAGTAGAATTTTGAAGCACTCAACAGCCTAACAAAATCAGTTCCAAGTACCCCAATACATTTTCACTTTTCATCTCCCTGGCACGAGTTCCTAGAGCAGGAGGGGTGGGGATCGTCTGGCCTGCGGGCCGAATAAGGCCCGCAAAATCATTTGATCTGGCTCTGCCAAGGCATTAAGGGTGAATTAATGAAATGTTTGACCAAATATAGCAGGCTCATTTTTAAGTTGATAATTTTGTATGGCCAGGGAATGACATAAATATCCAAATGGCCCTTGGCAGAAAAAAGGTTCCCCACGCCTGGCTTTACTGCTCCTCTGGGCCTGGAGCTGAAACACAGCTGAGGCCTAGAGCAACCCCACCCCACCCCAGCTGAAAATCAGATCCACCCACCTTGTAATTTTAGCAAGAGGGGAACCTGTCAGGAGAATTCCCATGGGGCCTTCTCCCTACCTCTCCAGGTTGTAAGCTGGCCGGGAAAGGCTGCTACTATCAAGACCTGGGATTGTTAAAAGCCACAAAGTCAGCACTAGCTACCTCTACGGGCCAAGGCAACGAGAAGGGTATTTATTGTTTGTTACCTGATTTAAAAACTGAGACATCTTTGACATAGGAAACCACTGTGTAAGTTTAAGGTGTACACGTGTGAATGTGATACATTTGTATTGATGTATTGATTGCCATAGTACTCTTAGCCAACACTTCCATCGAGTCACGTAATTATCATTTTTTATAGCGTTGGGAAGTAATATCTTTAATGCAGAACATTTGGAGAGCACAGAAAAGTCAAAAGGAGAAAATAAAACGTATCCCAATTTCCACCATCCAGAGAGAGCTGACTGGGAGAACGGCACCAGGTGTTAGACCAGTGGCGTCAGACCAGACCTCTAGCCAGCAACCTGGGTACTTGAGTTCTGGCTAAGAAAGAATTCAGAGCCAAGACCAACTATGAGAGAAAGTTTATTTAAGAAGACACAGAGGTAGAAGATGTGAGCCATCTGAGCTGTGTGGGCTCAGGAGCAAGTTACAAAGGGCCCTGGAGCTTAGGAAAAAGAGCGACAGGAAAAATCGCCTGGGGAAAGAGGGGAAGTGTTCGTGTGCTCCTAGAGAGCAGGCGTTGGGTGCTCTGTCCTGAGGGCTTATAAGGGTGGGGGTTTTAGGGGAGGTCCTTGGAGAGGATCTCCATGGAAGCTTCACCAGCTCTCCAGGTGTGCCCTTTCAGGGTCACGCTCTCCGCTTATTAGTTGGCACCAGGGCAAGGGGTCATTAGTGAATTCTCCGGTAAAGTGGCCTGCTTGGTGAGCGGGGCCAGGTTCCCCTCTGCTGGTCCTAATGTCAGCCATGGCTTCGCTCGTCTGGTTTTACTGCTCCTCTGGGCCTGGAGCTGGAACACCACTGAGGCCTGGATGTTATTCCTATTCCTAGGGGTTAATGCTCAAGGGAGTGTTGCGCAAGGGCCTGCATGGGAGTTGAATGAAGCCACTCTTTAGCCCCTATTCCTCCTCCAAGGGGGTCTACCGCATGACTGGCGACACGCCAGGGGAGGAAAGGTCAGGGGAGGGTCCGAACCTCATGACCAGCGAATTGCTAGGGAGGAAAGATTGCCCTCGGGGCGAGGTCCTAGTTTTCCCAGTTTTGCCTGTTGCTAGGCACCCGGGGCTTTCCACCCAGGTGACCTTCTGTACCTGGCCCTTCCTCTTTGCTCTGCTCATGTCTGCGTGACTGCCTATCATATAGCCATATATGATTTTAAAATTTAAAATTTTCTTTCAAAAGTGAACGCTCAGTGTGGCTATGCTTGGGAGCCAACTTCTCTCTGCCCCCCTGCCCCCCTCACATATTTCTGATCATTTTTCTGGGTCTTGAGTCTCCTAAGTGAGGGGTCCACAGACATCTTAAGGGTTCTCACCTCTGCTATTGTAGCTAGAATGCAAAGCCAATATGCAAATGATGGGTGTAGCTTTGTGTCAGTAAAACTTTATTTACAAAAACAAAAGTGTTGGATCTGGACCAGGGCCCCCAGTTTGTTGGCTCTGTTCAAATTGGTTTTCATTTGTTGGGTAAACCAATTGTTTAATCCCCTAGTGATGAGGGATTGGCCTTTTGCAGTTTCTCTTTCTTATAAACCACTCTGCTGTGAACATCTTTTTTTTTTCCATTCTACTTTTAATTGTGGTAAAATACACATAACATAAAATTTGCCATCCTAACCTTTTTTAAGTGTATAGTTTGTCAGTGTTGTGCAACCAATCTCCGGAACTTTTTCATCTTGCAAAACCAAATGCAGTGAACATACTACCTGTGGGTCTGGTCAGCACATTGGAATTGCTACCCTAAGGGACTGTGTATTTTCAAGATGCTGGGCACAGTGTCACCAAATTTTTGACCCTCCAGAAATCACCCTAAATGACAGCCCTCAGACATCAAGAGAGAGTGGTGGCACCTCCCTGGGGAGTCCCTGCCTTCAGGGCTTTAGGGAGCAGAGGATTTAAAACAATCCACCCAGACTAGTAGCCCCCAATCTGCTAGGCTTCCTCATTTGGGGGAGAAAATAAAAACTCAGTAAACAGGAAATGCTATGAATAATGGGTCACACTCAGAGGTTGATGAATACATGGTTTAGAGAAAGGAGAGGTGTGGTTAATGTCCAGTGAGTCTGGGTGTAAATGTCACTTGGTCTCTACCTCACTGTGGGACTTGGGTCATGTCAGTGAATGTCTCTGTGCCCCAGAGTTCTCTGTCAAAGGAGACATGATATAGAATGATGTAGAACCTCTCTTCTCTGGTTGTTGTGAGGATCAGGGAAGAAAAACTGAAAGGTCTCAGTACAGTGATGGACACATAGCAATTACTCAATAAGTGGTAGTTATTATAATTGCTATTCCTATTGCTACCATTATTGTAATTATTTCTGACCCCTCTAGCTCAGAAATATATGGTAGCCTGAATATATGGACAATAATAGCCCTTTGCAATTCTCAAAAATGTTTTCTATCTCTAATACGTAAATTATCTTACAGCGTTATTACTATCCTCATATAACAGGTGAGAAATTTGAGGCTCAAAAGGGCAGTGGCCAGCTCGAGGTCAGCACACATCGTTGGCGTGTAGTCTCCTACACAGCAGCTGCCGGGCGATGGGGCCTCTGGGTGGCAGGGCCTCTGAGTGACAGGGCAGTCTGGCGCCTCCCTTTCTGGTTGCACCTGTGTCAGGAGAGCATGGGTCTCAGGTGGAGAGAAGATTCCTTGGGTGTATCTTCCTGTCGTGGCTCTTAGCAAGGGGTCAGTCAGGGACTTCTTCAAGGAAAGGGGTTACAGTTCGAATGTGTGGGTTTTCCCACACCACCAAGCAATTCTCCCGCACCAGGGGGGTGTCCTCTCATTGAACTCCATTCTGATGCCATCGACCTGGTGACAGTGTCAGATTCCACAGATTAAGGGCTCAGTGCCCCCTCCCCCTTCACACGCCAATTGCAAGTCCTGGTTGTCACCGAAGACCCAACTGGCTGTAGATGGGAGGTTCCCATGACCTCCTCCTGGGTTCTATATTGCTAGAGTGACTCACAGAGCTCAGAGAGACATTTCACTCACTAGATCACTGGTTTATTATAAAAGGCTGTAACTCCGGAGGAGCAGGATGGAAGGGATGCCCTAGGACACAGTGTGGGGAAGGAGCACAGGGCTTCCATGCTCGCGGAGCCAGCCACTTTACCAGAGTCACTGACCCGGAAGCTGCTGGAACCCATCCTTTTCTTTCTTTCTTTTTTTCCCATCCTTTTGTTTTTTTTTAATGGAGGTTTCCTAGCATGGGCATGACAGAGGAAATCATTAGCCATTGGTTCAACCTCCAGCTCCTCTCCCTCCCCCATAGATCCGGTGAGTGGGACTGAAAGTTCCAACCCTAGAATCACATTGGTTCTCCAAGCAACCAGCCCCCATCCTAGGCCACCTTCTACCAATTGCCTCATTAACGTAACAGAAGATACCGGAACTGATCTCCAGAGCAAATTCCCAGGATTTTTAGCGCTCCATGCCACGCATGGGGATGAAGATTAAATGTATGCGTCTTATTATAAATCATGTCATCACAGAGGTTTTTTTCAGAGACTGACAGGGCCTTTCAGAGACCAGTGCTTCCCAGTCTGAAACCTGAGAGAAGTTTTTGAGAGCGATTCCCATCTGTGTCCAGAAACTGAGGCTCACAAAAGTAGGAGCCTCCCGGGGCTGCTGATAGCCTCTGGGCCTGGGGTTTTGCTCTCGGGGCACCCCTCAGGGAGGGTACCCTCTTTCATGTCAACGTGAGAATGTCCAAAGCTATAAAGAATTCATCTAAGATTTTATTTGAGCCAAACTGACAGCAATGCTGGGGAGCAAATTTCAAATGCTCCCGAGAATGGCAGTGTTGCAGTTTATTTGATGCCTTTGGAGTTAAGGAGGGACTTTAAGAAGGATTACATCAAGGTCCGAGAAAGCAAGGTGCAGAGGAGTTAAGAGGCTGTGCTCCCTTGAGGTTGGTTGCACCTGTGAGGGGTCTGGAAAAGAGGGTTACTCTCTATGCATTATAGAGGTGTGCTAACAACGGGCAGGGCTGGCTTGAAAACCTTCCACTAAAGAAAGTTATAGGCCCGGGATGTGAATTTGTGGTCAGATCCCCCGATGAGGTTACTTCCCATCGAATCTCTTTTTATTTAGTTCACAGTCTGAACTCAGCCCCAGCAAGGGAAGGGCCTTAGAGCCTCTCGCAGCACCTGGTGGGCTCACCTGGAACGTGGGTCTGGAACCATTTCCTCAGGGTAGCTGCTGACCTTCCCATGGAAACTCAGCTTTGCTTTCAAGAGCCGGGTACCCTGGTGGGAGGGGTCTCCCCCGCTGAGCTGGGTGCTTACTGTAAAAGGGACAACAGTGCATGTGCCTCCCCCACCCCGTCCGTGTGCGTAGGAAGAGGGCTGGCCCCCACCTCAGCCAGGCAGCTCAGTGGCACACCTCTGTGGGCCTGTGTAGACACCTCAGCGTCCAAAAAGCACTCTCACCCTCCTGCCTTTGTCCCTAGGAACAGCCATGGGTAGTTTTGGGTCGTCCGCTCCTCTGCCCCTCCTTCCCAGCCCTGACTCAGCTCCCACTTCACCTTGCACATTTGTGGGTGCTCTCTTACCTCCAAATCCTGCCATCTTCCCACGCCATCCTGAGCTCTTGCTCCATGGAGTCCCATCAGGGCTGCTGTGTTGCCACAGTGACGGGGATGTGGCTCTTATTCGTATTTCAGGCTCGAGTGGTGCTGTGAGCCTCTGCTTATCTTGGTGTTTTTAGTCTTTTCTGGTGTCCTGTCTGCCCTGACCAACTCTCACACATGAGGCCTTTCTCTTGTTCACTGAGTTACTGGGGCCCAGAGAGAGGTTGGGTTCCAGTGAGGAATTGAGGGCTGGGTCCTGATCAGTGGGAAGGACGGCCCGACCCACTGGCAATGTCTGTCCAGGGTCAGGGTAGGAGGATGTGGAATGTGACGGGAACGTGACATGACGTCTTTGGCGTGGACACCTGCTTTGGAAAAAATGTGCAAACGGAGGAGCCAAGGGGATGGTGAAATGTCTGTGCAGCCATCAGGAAGCGGCTTCCTGGTGGGAAGAAGGACAGGAGCATGCCTACATGCTCGGAGAGTGTGTGGTCTTCGGTCTCCACTTTCTTCATTTTACTCAGGCGGAGGTTTCAGACCAGGCGGCTAGAGTATTCAATTCCTCTTGGTAACACATCCAGATATTGTGGATTAGGTTGCCAGATAAAATGCAGGGCGCCCAGTTAAATTCAAATTTTAGACAAACAATGACTCATGTTTTTAGTCTAAGTATGTCCCGTGCAGTGTTTGCTAAATCTGACAAGTTTACCTCTGCAGCCCCATTTATCCAACAGCCCGGGGAAGTCATTCCCAGACACCATGATGAACTGCTTCTTGAAGTTTCAGACTGTCCCCATGAATCTAGTTCCAGTGGCTGTCACCCCCGCCCTGGCCCTCTTTGCTCTGAGACTTTAAGACGCTGCTGCCTTGGGCCCCTGTCTCCTCATCCAAAGTGTCAGCCTAGTTGATTTATGAAGTCCAGTTCTGACAGAGAGATGCTTCCTGAGCACCTAACATGCCCCAGAACTGAACTCATCCGAGCCGAGACAGCCCTGTGAGAAGGTTACAATGTTCCCTGCTTTAAGGGGAGAAGCCGGGCTCGGAGAGGTGCCTGGTGATGCCACTGGGACACACCGGGTAGGAGACAGGAGTGGTGGGCGTTCGGGCTCCCCACCTGCCTTCTCTTCCCCTGGGCTGCTACCCAGGAGGCCCCTGCTGCCCTTCCTGGTTTATTCCCTCTAGACCAGCGGTCACCAACAGGTGGTCCGCGAGATCCGAAAGGTTGGCGACTGCTGCTCGAGACCCTCTCCTGTCCTGTGATGATCTCACACCTGAAGGAACTGAGTCATTTATTCATTTACTCAGTTTTTATTGAGCTCCCACTGTATACCAGACACAGTGCTGGGTAGTGGAGATAGAATAGAGGACAAGGAAGGAGGGGAGAGACAAATGATTACACAAACCATTATGATTGCAAAGTGAGACAGAGGCCCTCAAAACTCAGTCAGAGTGTGTAAGCAGGAGACTGGGCCTTGTCTCAGGGTGGAGAAGGGAGGTAGGTGGTCTGGGAATGGGAGCCAGCCCTCCTTCTCATGACCCTGTCTGCCGCCACCTTCCCATCCATCCTTCCTTATAAATGAGCCCCTAGAGGCTCAGAGAGGTGCAGTGACCTGCCCAAGGTCACACAGCTCCTTGAGATGTCAGGCCTCTGCTCCTCTCAGCACCACCCTTCCTTTCCTGGCATTGTCTAGAGAAGAGTCCCTGCTCTGCTGCATCCTGGCTGTGTGGCCTCCCACAAGTCCCATCTCCTGTTGGGCCTCAGTTGCCCCAACTGTAAAATGGGGACTGTGATGCCCACTGGGTTAACCGGCACATATACTAGTAGGAAAGAGCAGTTTAGTATATTAAAAAGCTTGATGCAAATATTTCTTCTTATTTTTTTAATCCTCTCCCAAGGACATTTTTCCATTGATTTTTAGAGAGAGTAGAAGGAAGGGGGAGAGACAGAGAGAGAAACATCGATGTGAGAGACATATCAATTGATTGTCTCTCCCCACACACGCCCCAAGCAGGGCTGGGGATCGGGCCTGCAACCGAAGTATGTGCCCTTGACCAGAATCCAACCCAGGACCCTTCAGCCCGTGGGCTCATGCTCTATGCACTGAGCCAAACTGGCGAGGGCGCAAATATTTCATATTCATGTTTCTTAACACCCGTAATGAAGCGCTTTCAGGGATAATTTAGGGTTAAACAGTCCAGATATTCAGTGAAGCCCTCACTCTAAAAGACAAAATTAGAAAGGCTGAAGCTCTGGGAGGTCCCCAGCTGGGGGTTGGTGGTGGGGCTGCTTCTAGGCCAGTGATGGCGAACCTTTTGAGCTCGGCGTGTCAGCATTTTGAAAAACCCTAACTTAACTCCGGTGCCGTGTCACATATAGAAATTTTTTTATATTTGCAACCATAGTAAAACAAAGACTTATATTTTTGATATTTATTTTA
>NW_006286675.1:6274356-6275395 GCF_000327345.1 Myotis davidii | reverse complement strand
CCGGTGCCGTGTCACATATAGAAATTTTTTTATATTTGCAACCATAGTAAAACAAAGACTTATATTTTTGATATTTATTTTATATATTTAAATGCCATTTAACAAAGAAAAATCAACCAAAAAATGAGTTCGCGTGTCACTTCTGACACGTGTGTCATAGGTTTGCCATCGCTGATCTAGGCACTGAGACCTTCCCTGGGCCAGCTGATCTCTGTGTGGCCAGGCCTGAAAGTGTCATGGCCGAGCACTGGGCCTGCTGGGTGTTTCTGGGGAGAAGGGCTACCCCCAACTTTTTTAAAAAGATAAATTAAAGAATTACACAGTCTAATGGGGGAGACTAATATGTGAACATATAAATGACATTAAAATTCGGTGAGTTTTTATTTCCAGTCTTATTGAGAAATAATTGACATACATCACTGTGTAAGTTGAAGGTAGATAGATGTACAGCATGTTTGACTAACCTAGATTGTGAAATGATTACCACACAGGCTTAGCTGACATCCATCATCTCACGTAGACACAGTAGCCCCTGTTTTTTAAGGTTCCAGGTTGCAGACCTTTTGTTTTCCCTTTGGCCTCTCCAGTCCATTGAGACCTTCACACTCCTTTCCAGACCTGCTGAGTCGGGGAAAGGCCTAGTGAAAATAATTTGTCAGGGCGAGTTTGGAGAAACCCTCTAAACATCTGAAAACTGAGAATTGAAAGTCTGTTCGTTCTGTCGTCAGAGAGTTATGGGCTCCTTCTGTGGCTCAGGTCCTGGCCGGGTCCTGGGGACCCAGAGATGAATGAGTCTCACTCTGTCCAGGGGAGACAAATCGGGTGCCCATTGGCAGGGTCTCTCGAAGATGCTTTGGGTACACAAAGTTTAGAAACTCTCCGAGAGGCCTCTACTAGGCTCATGCCAGGTGAGCACAAGACCGAAGGGCCTTACTGGTAGGGAAACCACCCATGAAAAGGCAGGGCAGGGTGAAAGTGTGAAGTGGGCGCTCCCCATGCATAAGGGGGTGGCGTGGCTGGGTGTTCCCTTCTGGGGAAG
>NW_006286675.1:6270936-6274316 GCF_000327345.1 Myotis davidii | reverse complement strand
TGAACCCAGATGCCCTGCTGAGTAGTTGGTATTGATTCACTTTGGGGAACCAGCCTAAAACCACAAGTTCTTATTTAATTCTTCCAGGTGCCCTTAAAGGTAAGGACTGTTTAGTTGTTTTGACAACTGGCTGAGGAAGAAAAACAAAGCCCAGCCCTCACTCAAACACACTTGTAGGAGAATCACAGGCTGAGCCAGAGGTCCCAGGAGGAAACCCACTCTAATGAGATGTCTAACCTAGTTTTGCTGACTCACGTGGTTTTAGAAGCATATAAAGTACCTTGGGAGGGGACAGCAGTGCCAGCGGACTGGCTGCGTGTTTGACACAAAACACCAATTGAGCTGTTTATTTGGTATTTTCCCTGCTGTACAGAACAGTTTGTGTCTGCCTTTCTCAGCACTGGGAGAAGCTGAGAAAAGGGGTATAGTTAGCGTTTATTAACCGCATGACAAGAAAGGTGGCTGATCTTTTCCTGTTCGGGGCCACACTGTTTCTCCTGAGAGCAAATCTAATCCTGCATTGAGGCACTTCCTTGTGCCTTCCCTTGTGTAATTCGAGGTGCCCCATTTCAATGATGATGCAACTGAGGCCCCAGGGGGAATTGACATTCCTGAGGTCACTACTTCTTAAGCAGGCAAATGGCAGAGTTAGGTTCCAACTAAAATCTTTTTTGGTGACACAGCAGAGGCAAAAGTGGAACTAGGCAAAGAGTACTTGGGGAACAGAGTCTCGAGGGGTGTGGGAGGTGCCTGTTGGGGAATTCAGAGAACAAAGCTGGAGAGGCCAGTAGGATCCCTCCTCTCCAGTGACAATATTGGGCAGGAATTATTTAGAACTTGGCCATCTGGGCGTCAGTAGGAACTGATTGAACAAATAAATAGATGAGTCAATTAAAAAGGACAGATTTCTCAACTAATTATAGTTATGGCCTAAATTCCAGGTATCCTTGCCCTCAAGCAGCAAAAGGAGGCTCCCAGATCGCTGGCTATCTATAGGATGAGTAAACTGATGAAGTCCTGGTCGGGCCACTTTACCGGAGGGTCAGGGTGAGGGAAAGAAAGCTCAGGGGAGGTGTGGAGGTAGGGGATGTTCTCAGGGCTGAGCGGGAGTGAGGTGGACCCGGGCAATTACACTTCCAAACATGGCCTGGGCTTGGAGACAGAACCGCTGGATTCCACCCCTCCCTGCATCAATTATTTGAGATTAGCCACCTAGCTGCTTAATTGCTCTGGGCAGACTGAACTTAATAGTTAAAAGCTCTTCCTGGCCTGAGAGGCCAGTATTAGTCATCCCAGCAGGTATACATAATTAAATGGGAAGATCTTTGTGGAGCACTTAGGACAAAGCCTCAGCTAAGTGGATGTTTGGGTGGCTGCGTTTTGTGGTGGAGACTGGCTGCAGCCCAGTCCTTGAAGATGGGGAAATACCTGTGATCTGGGTCCATCATGAGACGTGAATTCTAACCCAGCTGGTTGATTTGCACAATGACACCCCTGCCAGCCTCAGGTGAATAGGGGGACTTTCTGGAATAAAAGCCAGGAGACGTCCCAGAGCCCAGTGCAGTGGCTGAGAAACCAGGACTCCGGGGCCCGTGTCTCTTCCTGGCTGTAGACCTTTGGTCAGGTCACTTGAACCTCATAGGGTAAGATCCGTCATCTCATGGAGTCATTGGTAAGGACTGGATAAACCACTGCACCCAAATTCCAGACACTGAGCCTGGCACACATGTGTGCTTAACCCAGGGAGCTGGCATTTCTCTCTGTAACTGGCCATGTATTTGGAAGATTTTCCATTCATTTAAGGCATTCCGAGTGTGCTTTATATCCTATCAGATTCTGAAAGTGCTATGAAGCCTCATTACCTTGGACTAATTATAGGAGAAAAGTGAGCAGCCATAATCAGTAATTTAAAGAAATAAAAATATTTAGCATGATTAAAAAAAATTACTACTTGCTAGAATTATACCGAGTGCCCATTGAAGTGCCAGGCACACAATGTTAGCTGCAATTATTGTTTCCAGGATTTAAGAACAGCTGGAAAAGAACCAAGGGTTGCTATAACAACAGCAGTCCAGGTCCTCCTCATTTGCTGCCTCCTGGGTGGAGACCCACCCCCTGCCCTAGAGTACCCTGTGATGCAGATGTGACCACAGGAGGAAGATTTGAGGACTGCAGCTGAGGAATGAGCTACTCGTTCAGCTGGGAGAGGGGCAGGGAATGGTTAGGGAATGGCTTCCTGGAGAAGTTGGCATTTGAAGATGAGAAGAGCAGGGGTGTGCATTCCTGGGCCTGCCGGGAACCGCCTGTGGAAATGCACTGAGCCGTGAAAGCCCACAACCTCCCAGGCAACGGTGTATAGAGACAGTGAGTTCTGTGATTAGGAACCATCTCTCTGGCTTTAGTTCTGCTCAGGGACATTCCCAGTCAGCAGCATGTTTCTGGAGAAGGCAGTCTCTGGGCACCTGGGCTTTGATGGAAGGGGCATTGTGACCTCATGAGCAGATATGCTAAGGCCCAGAGCTCAGGTGCTGGGCATCTTCTGCACCCTCACAGGCCTCTGATGCACCCCATTTGACTCGCCCAGGACACGTCACTTTTGCTTGGCCACCTGTTCCTGGCTGCTCACAGAGCCTCTGTCCCCTTAGAGAGCCACCTTGGGCTTGCTTCTATAACTCAAGCTTAGAGGTGTGAGGTCTCCAACAGCTCTAGTTACCTAGGAAACGGTGTTCAGGGAGTCTGCCTGGTGGGAGAGGGAGCAGGGGACAAACGGGGGAGCCCTCTGAGTTCTGACCCGAGTGGTCCTGCTGGGGGCCTGGTGGAAACAAGGTCCTTCTCAGAGGCGTCCAGCTTGGAGCAGGTCCTGGCTCCCCGTGCTGGAAAGTGCTTGCCCAGGTTGCCCACCCCAGACCACCAGGGGGACCCTTTGTCTGTTCAAATCCTTCCTTGATGGAGCCTCTCAGCCTCTGCACTGACTGACGATGGGTCACTGGGCAGCCAGGAAGGGCATTCCCTTGGGGTCAAGGACCTCTGTGGGATTTGCGGCTGTAATTTCCCTGGGCCTGGAAAAGAGCTCCCCAAATAAGTAAGGTGTTGAGCTGGTCCTAAGCATCCAAAGTCAGAGCAGGCTGGAAAGGGAACTGGACGTGCGGAGTCCAGAGTTGAAACATTGGAGACGGAAACTCTTATACCTAGGCCTCAGTTCCCCCACCTGCAAAATGGGCACACATTATTGGCATTGAATTTCATGAACTAGTGCACGAACTAGTACACATTCAAAACACAAATCTGGGTTGAGGAGTGGAATGGCCTATCCTGGGGCTGGTAAACTTTTTATTTTACCAATTTTTAAAAAGATACCATCTGCTCTCACTATAATGTTG
>NW_006286675.1:6242681-6270918 GCF_000327345.1 Myotis davidii | reverse complement strand
GCCTTGACTCAATGCCCTTGGCTTTCTCCTTGCACTTGCAGCTGGTGAAGGCTCACCCAGGTTGACAGAGGCCTGGCACACTGGACAGCCATGGATGAAGCTCTGGAATGCTCTGAGAGCAACCACAATGATCACTGCTGTCTTGCCTTCCTACCAGTAGGCACTTCTCTGAGATTTGCTCCAGTGTGAATAGGTGGTCACCCTCATGCATAACATCGCAATATGCACCTGTCTGTGCCTGGCTGTGTGCTGAGGGTTTACTTGTGTCAGTTCATGTGGATCGCCCCTCTGCCCTGGGAGTCTGGTCTACTATCAGCTGCATTTTCTGCGGAGGAAACTGAGGCATAGAAAGCAGGCTCCCTAGGCCACACAGCACGGCCAGGGTTTGATCCCTAGCAGCCTGACTAGAGCTTCCTGGCAAGGCCCTTCCCCTTGCAGGCTTCAGTCTCCTTATCTGTGAACTCTGGGCATGGGGTCCTGGGCTGCTGTGTCATTCAGTGATGGCTTGGGGAGGGGTCTCAGGCACTCAGCGACCTCTGAGGTTTTGAGGCTGCCAGGAGTAGTTGAGGGGTCACAGTCTGATTTCTGCAGCTGCAGCCATCATGGGGGGCACCTTCCTCTCCTGAAGGTTTTCTTCACAGCTGCCCAGAGTGACCAGTGGGAAGGAAGGAGGGAGGGAGGCTCATTGGCTGCTCGGCTCCAAGTAGCTTGTCTGCAGTTGTCCCCACAGGTTGGCGAGGCTGCTGTGCAGTCCCCTTTCCCAGCAGTGTTCACAGCAAAGCCTTTGTTTGCTCTCAAGTCCAGGCCCCAGTCCCTGAAACTTCCACCTCCCCAGCTTGGCAGGCGCCACAGCCCTGAGGGCTAGAACGGTCCCAATACCTTGTATGGGAGCTGCAGGCCTGGTCTAGCTGCCTGCCCCTCCTCCTGCCCTCTGTCCTGCCATGGGCAGCTACCTGAGATGCTATACGAACTGCACCCCAAGGCTAGGTAGAGGAGATGACAGGAGGTTCCCACATTCATGCTCAGATCTCCAGGAAGCCACTAGCCCATGGCACCCACATTGCCCTCAGTCAGCAATATACTGGGGGGTGGGGGGAAGAGGAGGAACCCCAGGGTTTCCCAATCCTTGCCACTGAGGAAGGGGAGAGGAAGTTGGAATAGAAGGGAAAGGGGAACGGGGAGGAAGGAGACTGGGTGAGTGTTAGAGTGACGGCCTCGTTGCAGAGATGGCTGACCTGCATTGGAGCCCTGGTCCTGGCTATGTGAGGTGACCTGTAAAGTGCCCAGTGGGCCTGGTGGTGCCCAGCAGGGCCTTGGCTAGGAGTCCAGGCTGCCACTGCTCTAGGGAGAGTATATGAATTTGGCCATCAACTTGGTATCTGACACTTTATCCAGGTGTTGTTCTAAGCGGTCTACACATATTAGCTCATTTAATCCCCATGACCCTCAGAGATATTACTATTCCTATTCTGTATTTGAGGAAACTGAGGCACAGATTTATTTAAGGAGTACATTTTCTTCTGCCGGGCTGGTTGCCTTCAAGAGAGAGGGCTGTGTGTGCGTGTGTGTGTGTGTGAGATTTGCTCCAGTGTGAATAGGTGGCCACCCTCATGCATAACATCTCAATATGCACCTGTCTGTGCCTGGCTATGTGCTGAGGGTTTACTTGTGTCAGTTCATGTGATCGCCCCTCTGCCCTGGGAGTCTGGTCTACTATCAGCTGCATTGTGTGTGTGTGTGTGTGTGTGTGTGTTGCTGGATCTCCTGGTCACCTGGCCTAAAGCACAGCCCACAGGGGCAGGCCTGGCCTTGGTCAAGCAGTGGTCACTGGCAGAGCTGGGCCTCACTGGGGCCTCCTGGGGCCTTTCCTGTGGTTGGGTAGCTGGCACTTTAGGGACAGGTGTTTCTCCTTTGGAGAAGACCATACCTGCGCCTCTACTTTAGGGGAAAAGTGACCCCCAGGGGCGTCCCCAAGTCCCAGGCGATAGAACTTGTGCCTTGTTCCTGTCTTTGGAGACGCTGCCTGAGTCAGCTAGACTCTGGGCCTCACCAGACTTTGGAGCCAGGCCCAGGCTTCCTCCGCTCCCCACTGGGTTGGGGGTCTGTGGGTCTGTGATGCATGGATCCCACACACTCCACTCAGCTCTCTGCCCCAGAGCCCCAGGCAGTCCACCTGACAACCCTCACCTATGTCTCTCAAGCTCTTTTTTACTTGACCAAGCAGAGAAAGGGAGTGTTGGCCTTGTCCTGGGTTCATATTCTGGCTCTGCCACTCACTGGGTAACCTTGGGCCAGGTCCGATCACCTCTTTGAGCCTTAGTTCCCTTGTCGGTAAACTGGGGACAGAAGTGCCCACCCCAGGGGAACTGCCAGGAGCAGTGGCAATAGGGCACAGGAGAACCCATGTGCCAATGGTTCTCGGGGCAGGCCCAGGACCTCCTGGGGCTGAGGAAGTGAAACCGAGCAGGGCCCAGTCCCTTGCTGCTCAGAGCCCGGCAGGGGAGACTGTCCACGTGTAACACGTGCACACGCACGCACACGCACACGTATTCGCATTATCCATCACCAAGTCCTCTGTATAGGTTGCTTTTGTCTTATGTTTTACCAAGCGTCGCCCAGTTCATTAGCATCCCCGTTCCCAACCTCACCTGATTCTAAGATTCACTGGGCGTCTGGGGGTTGGTTTTACAGCTTTTAAGTAAAACTCAGATTTCGTAGGTTTGGGGTGGGCCAGGCACCTGTCATTTTGGCCAGAGTCCCAGGTGATGCCAATGTTCAGGCACATGCGAGGATTTTGGTCATTCACCCGCTCTGCCCAAGAACCCAGGAACTTCAGCAAAGGATGGTTTTACAGATGAAGAAACGGAGGTTTCCCAAGGAGAACTTTGAATTGGTCACACCGTTCTCAGCAAAAGCCCAGCAGTGGCAATAGGGCATAGGAGGACCAGTGGCACATGAAAACCTGAGGGAGATGGGGCTGTCCGGGCCGCCCTGGAGGGTGTTCTGCACGTGTGGGAAACCACAGCTGAGAAATGCCTGTCCTCCCTCAAGCTCACCCGACGCTGGTGTGGGCTGTACTGTGAGTTTTACACCCTTTGGAGGGAACTCAGATGCATGCTGGAACACATTCCACTCTCTAGCGGAGAGCACATAGGGCCCGTCCTTCGTCTGTGGACCTCCCTGCCTTTGTCCTCAACGCCTGCCATTGCTGTTATCCTGGTCGAGGAGCCCTCACAGCTAAAAGGTAGAAGATCTTTATTCCTATATTGAGTGTCCCCAGAGTCCTGAGCCCTAAATGTTCAGTTTGACCAATATTCACTGAGCCAGGCTCTGGGCAACAGAAGAGCAAACAGATAGTGACATGATGGGCTGATGAGTGTGGCCTGGCCCATGGAGCCCAAGCATGTCACGGCCTTTGCCCTGGGTATTTATTGCTTTGAGTTACTTGGGGAACAGTGTGCCCGGCTAAGGGAACAGCATGAGCGAAGGTGTGGTTTAGTAGTCCCTGGAGTCTTGGGTGGGCTCCAGATGGCGGAGGACACGTGAAACTTGACTTCCAGATAACTGACCAGTCGTCCAGACTAAAGCACCTTCGCTCTGAAACAGGGGCACTGGCGGCAGACTTTGTGGGTCCATCCCCTTGGGGTTTGCTGACTCCCAGGCTGTTTCATTCTGCAGGCACCGAACTGCCCTTGAGCTAAATTTCTAGGTTAGGATGAGGTAAGGGTGCAGCTAGGAAGTTAGACAAAGTCCTTCCTCACTGAGCAGAGACAGGTTTAAAAGAGGAACAACGAGAAGCAACGGGGAGCTTGTTTACAAACACTTACTGAGCTGGGAGTTTTCACGGCCATTGGTGCGGTATTATGTCCGCCTTACAAAGGGTAACACGGAGCCCTAGAGGTGACTTGCCCAATGTCCTACGGCAAAGAGTGGCCCTGGCTGGTTTCCATGGAGCTGTGAGCCCCACAGACCTCTGGTGTAGCGTTGGCTGGGAGTGGCTGGGCAGGGAGTGGGCACTGGGCCACTGGCGTACCATTAGCTGGCCTTGCCACCCAGGGCCTGTCTCTCTCCAGTTTCTATACAGCGAGGGAGGGGCTGCTCTCTGTTTGCTTTCACAGCCAGTGAGAGGAGGTGGTGTTAGGGTTCTTACAGCTCAAAAGGGGAAGTTTGAGGAAATGAAAACCAAGCCTTTCTTTTTTCTCAAATCTCTTTTTGTGGCCTCCAGAAATAATCCTGGGTTCTGCAGAGCCCGCTCAGGATCATGGCTGACCCCCCACCCCCACCCCCACAACCCTCACTTCCGGCAAAACCAGGCTGGGGCCCCGGGGTGGTGGGGAAGCTGACGGAGAAGAGTGGCAGGCTTGTGGCTGGTGAGTCAGTGCCTGGAGGCTGTTGCCTGCTGACTCACCGCCTGGTGCCTGAAAACAGGCCCCCAAGCACCCAGCAGACATCATGGCGGCCCTTGTCATGCGCCTAATCCTCTCCTTTGGCTAAGCTGTGGTGATGGCGGCGGCGCCCGGCGTGTGCTGGAAATCTAAGTGGCCTTTGGGGTCCGAACCCCGTCAGACAGGATCCGAGAGGCCTGCCTGTTCCCGGACCCCTGTCTTCCTGTGGCGCAGGCCCGGCTGAGGGGCCCAGCCAGGCCGTGTCATGAGACTTCCTCCTTGAAGCCTCTCTCATTCCCTCTTGACTCAGACGCGTGCTCCGGTCCTTATGAACTGGCAGAATAATTTCTGTTACTTTGACAAGACAAGCCCCTCCCCTGTCTCTGGACATTAGCACCTCGAGGGCATGCAGGTGACCCTGTGCCCCCTGCAGGGGCCGGCTGTGCAGTAGGTGCTCAGTCAGCGTGGGACAGTCAGTCGGGCGATTCCTTCTGACCAGCTCTTGGTGAGTAAGGGCCTGCTCAGTGCAGGGAACGGACTTGTCTGAGATCCAATGGCGTCAAAGGCTGACCCTGTTCTTCCCTCACCTGTGGAGGGGTGAGGGGGTCTAGACACGATGCTCAAGAACGTTTTCTTCTCTGTGTCCCTGGTGGTGTGGCCCTGGGCTTAGGGGAGGGGGTTCCACTGCCCATCCTTGGCTGGTGCCTCTTTGCAGCCACCTTCAGCCCATCCCAAGGGGCTTGGCTCATGAGGAAGAGGCTGGACAGCTCTGGGTTACCCGGGACTGTCAAGTCCCCACTCGCCACTGCTTACAGTGAGAAGCCCACCATGAGCCTTCAAATCCCCTCTTACTCCGGGAGGGTTGGCCAGGTGGTCAGGGACAGGGAGGGGCTTTTAGCTGAATGTGCCGAGCCTTCAGTGGGGCAGAGCAAGTCTCTCAGGGGCTGCCCACCCTTCGAATAAATCTAGGTCCTAACCCTGGCCTCCAGACTCTGTCTCCTCTCCAGGTCACCCATGCCCTGCCCCCTCTTTTTCTCTGTTCCCACACTGGCCTTCTCTGTTCCTTTACTAAGCCCAGTGTGGCCCTCTTTGCACACGCTGTTCCCTGCTCTGAGAACACCATTCCCCCTGATGTTTGCAGATCTCGGCTTCAATATAGGTAAAAGCACAGACCCTGGAGCCGACAGTCTGGGTGCGAATGAATCCCAGTGTGTGACTTGTGGGCAAGTGGCTCACCTCTCTGGGCCTCAGTCTTTCGTCCAGGCTTCTAAGAGGAATAAATGAGTTGGTGCCTGAATGGGCTAAGCATGGGGCCTGCCCAGAGCCAGTCCTCAGTTATGAAATGTCACCCCCTCACAGGGGCCTCTCTGGCACACCCTTCCCTTCCTCGCGACTCCCCCCAACCCCCCCACCCCCGGCCCTTGCCCCATCACCTACACCTCATCCCGTTTGGTTGTTGTCTACGTGCTGGTCCGGTCGTAACTCATGTTTGTGCTTAGTGTCCGTCTCTCCTTCTGGAATGTCAGCTCCTCAGGGCTCATGTCCACACCCCCAATTCCTAGAGCCGTGCCTGGCACCTAGGGTAGGCTGTCAGTAAATGTTTATCCAGCAAGCACTGCTTGCTGAAGCCCCCTCGATCTGTTCTCTTCCCTGGATATCCGAGATGAAAAGGGGAAGTACCTGCCCTGCGTGACCCAACGGAACTGAAATAGGCCCAGCTTTCTGACTCCTAGCCCACTTTCCTTTCCCGAGTCCATGACTTGCTTGGCTGGTGCCTGGGCCACCTCTGTTTTGGGCATGATTGTGCCCACCTCACCTTCGCCTGGGGTGGGGGTGGGGGGTTGGTGCCCAACCACACTGCTCAGGCCCCTCTGCCCTTCTCTAGGCCCAGCTCTGTGGGGGAGGGGAGGACCGTCTCAGCCCCGCCCCCCACCCCCTGCAGTTTCATCTCTGCTGCCTGCCTGTGGTCTCTGGGCTTTGGGTCAAGGCCTGCCATCTGCAAGGAGATAAGAAAAATATTTGGACCCAGTCCTCAGACCTTTTACCTGGAAATGTTTTCATGTGGGGATGAGGACAAGGTGGCTGCAGTACACCAGACCCACATCCTGCCCTGCTCCCTACCGGCGTTGTCCCAGAGGCCAGTTCTTTGCAAAATTTGTCTCTATCTGCCCACATTTTCCTTTGCAAACCTCAGACCAAGAAGTATGACCTGCTCTGGTGGGTCCCTGTGTAGAGCTCACACTTGGCCCCAGGATGGTGTGGAGTCAGAATTTGGGTGCAAATCCCGGCCCACCGCCTCGTGGCTGTGTGACCTGGGCCAGACCCTCCCCTTCTCAGAGTCTCCGCTTCCTGATCCGTGAAAGGGAGGCTTTGTGTGGCGTGGGGAGAAGTAAATGTTTCTGAAGCCGAAGGCTGAGCCCGAGCCAGGCAGGTGCTCTCTGCGGAGGTGGGGAGGGGGTCTCTGAGGGTGACCTGAACGTTTATGGGGTGGGAGGTTGCAGTTCGATTAGGGGAGGGGAGGACCTTGCCCACAGACACTGAACCCAGGTGGAGAACAAGCCTTGTCCCCAGAGATGTCATGCTGAAAACAATTCCCCAAACAATTCACTTTCACTAGGACCAGAATGTTGTCACTCATTGTTTCGGCTTTGTTCCGGGCAAAACAATGCCAGGCTTCCTGGATGACCTCACTGGGGTGAGCCATCGGGCCTATGAGGCTGGGCTGATCAGATTGTCCTTTGCTGTGGCCGCCTTGGGTGACCCGGGCAATGATATGACCAAAGAGAGCAAACTGTGTTTATATTTGGCCCACTCAGTGTCTTAGGAATTGCAAAGTTTGTATGCCCATACACCTCCGATTTCAGCCTCTCTTGAGAAATCGGAGGAGCTGGCCCCGGTGGGTCCCAATCCCAGTAGCTGGAGCTGAGAAGAACGACCTGTGGCTGGGCTCCCTTTTGCTGCAGTCCCTGCTCTTCCTTGTGGCCTCCCCACTGGACTCCTGTCCTTTGCCTGCCAGGCCCCTGGAGGTCTTTGAGCTTAGAGGCTTTGAGCTTATCACACCTGAGTTAGCCCGAGTTAAGAATAAATAATACAAGATAAACAGATACAGATCACGTGGCCCAATCAAATGATTAAATTGTTTAAAGATGTACCTTTATAAGAAAGGAAAAAAACACACACTTTAATTTCTCCTTTTCAAAAACAGCTATCCTCGGTAGAAGGTGAAATAGTGCTCTTAACACAGTTCAGGGTGCTTAATTGTTACATGTTTTGTTGGCTGGGATGGTATGTGGCAGATGGTATTACTCATTGACCCCAGCCCTCCTCGCTGAGCCTGTCCATGGCCTGGAATCTGTGGAGACAGTGCTCACAGGAGCCCCTTCAAATCCAGGAGAGAAATGTGGGAGACCCTGTTCACTAAAGGAGATATAAGTCATTGTTCTGGGGGAGCTGTTCACTCGAGAAGGTTCAGGTCTGTCCATTCTGCCTTAGTCTATGGGTTTCATCAGTCCTCCCAGCTCATCCCTGTGGCCTGGGCACTGACTGCTCCCCAGGTCCCCAGGTCCCCAGACCCTGCCCCATCTCTACCATGTGTTCCCTCATTTCCCTGTTTGCCCTTGCCTACCTCCCTAACTTGTCAGCCCAGTCCAGTGGCTTGAAGTTGGCTTAAAGGCACCGGGCCTGATTTCACTTTGTGACTTTGCTTAAGCCAAGGGGTTGCATGGACACTGGAAGCTACAATAGACCTGGGAGCTATTTGAAGCTCCGGGGTCTTTTACTTGCTGTGTGACCCTGGGCAGGTGACTTCACCTCTCTGCACCTCATCATCAAGACAGAAATGGTAATAGCCCCATTGAGGGACTAAGAAAATGCTTGCAAAGCCTTGGCACCGTGCTGAGTAAATGTGTGCAGTCAGTGGCCAATAAATGCAGCCTCTTTCTGTTCCCTTTTCTTTTTTAAGCACTCAGAACACCATGTATGCCACGTGGTATAATAAAGTCCCAATGTGGTCAGCTGTTTTCTTCAGTAATAGCTAATATTTATTAATCACTTCGTATGTACCAGTACCTATGCTGAAAATTTTATAGGCATCATCCTATTCAATCCCTGAGAGGTGAGTTTTATTTTCACCTTTTTTTTTTTTTAATCAGGGAGGAAACTGAGGCACAGGGAAGGTTGTCACTTGCCCCAGGTCACACAGCATAGTCATGACCTCAGTGAGCCCAGAACACTGGCTCTGGTGTGGATAGGGAGGCTGAAAAGGAGGGCAGAGAAGGGGACAGATAAGCAGTGTGCTTCCTTCTACAGCCCAACAGGCAGGGGGCTACTCGGGCCACGGGTTTTCCCACTTGGAAAATGAGTCTGTCATCCAGGTGTCCTCCTTCCCCAGTTCTGGGGTGGTGGGAGCTGCTTGCCTAACCCCCGGGGTTTGCTGAGAAATAGCAACTCTTCATTCGGTCTTAGAGGCCAGCCACGTGGTAGGCCCTTTTGGAGTGTGTGTGTGTCCTCTTATTTAAAACCCATGGTAGAAGCTCCTGCGTGGTTAAGTCAGTGACAGTGAGAGATATAAGTCATTGTTCTGGGGGAGCTGTTCACTCGAGAAGGTTCAGGTTCTGCAGGGGGACTTTTCCCAAATCCTTGCATTCAGGTGGCAGATGCCGAAGGAGACAGCCACAGCCGCATCTGCAACTCAATTCAAGGCCCAGGTAGCTGGCCCGTGGGCACCTGGGGATAGAGGGGGTGGGAGGGCACTGGAGGCAGGCAGGATGTCCAGTCCCCAGCCCTGCTCTGCGCTCCCTCTGTACCTCTGCCTCAGTGTCCCCATCTGCAAATAGTGCAGAGGCCTCCTCTCTGAGCTTTGCTCCGGACCAAGGTGGGGATTCTGGCTTGAATCCCCTTCCCTGTTTGAGCCTCAGCTTCCCCATCTATGAAATCGAAAGCCCCTCTACACTAAGGGTCTTTGAAGAGAGAATAGAAAACTGTTTTCAGTCAGCTCAACACAGAGTAAGTCCCTGTAATTTTCAATCAGGGGGAGCCAAGGAACCTCTTCTAAACCCAGTGTCGCTGCCACCAGGTTGAATCTGTCCAAGTACGTGCCAAAGCTGGCCAGGTGATCCTCATATCAGCCGAAGGGCACAGCCAGTTCTGGCTGCAGCCCCTGGAACAGAGACAAGGAGCTTTCGGCTGGGCGAGGAGGGAGCCTTCATCTTGGAGCCTCTGTATCAGAGCCCGCTCTAATTGCCTATAGCTGTAATAATCAAAGAGGAAGCTCTTAAAATGGGGAATTATGTATCACCTTAGCTACAAAATAGCCATGGGCCTGGCGCCAATGAAAACAGCTCTCGCCACTGGCCAGCCCGGCAGCGCCTGCTGGGACACCTGTGGAGGGAGCCCGTTCCTACCCGCTGAGTCACGGGGTGGGCTGGGGGGTGATGGAGAATTAGTGGGCCTCCCTGAGTGTCAGCTGAGACCAGGCTGGGCTGGCAGAGGGAGAGCAGAAGCAGAGCCAAGAATTTGGGCTCGTGATGGTCACTGTCACAACTAGTTTTATGACCTTGAGAGTGTCACTTGGCCTCTCTGAACTTTGCTGATTTCACCCTGAGTAGGACTGACCCCAAGGTCAGGTTGGACCTGATAATAATTATAGCAGTACTAACAACAGTAATACTAGCAGCTACTATTTAAAGAGTCCTTGCCACATGCCATGGACTGCTGTAAGCACTTTCTGTGCACCTCTCTTATTCAGTCCTCACAGCATCCCCGAGAGGTGAGTACTGTCACCCCCACTTTACAGATAAGGACACTGAGGACTGGAGAGGTTGAAAAACTTGCCTGAGGTCACCCAGACAAGAAGTGACTGTCAGGTTCTAGGCCAGAGCTCCCGCTTTGATTCCTGCAGGGGCCAGGCTATCACTAGAGGGCCTGGAGCATCCATCCATACAAGGGGTCAGCCTGAGGGGGATGAACTAAAGATGTTCTGTGGGGCGCGTGTCCCCAGGAGAAGGGGCCTGCACTGGGAGCCCCAGTAGGCCTTGGGGAGGAGCTGGTGTTTCCTTGGGGGAATGGTGGAGGGTTGGGTGGGAGGGCATTGTGATCTGAGTGTACTTCACAAGTTGCCTTTAGCTGCGGTGTTGAGAATAGATTGGGGAGTGGGGGGGAGCAAATTATCAGCAGGCAGGCCTGTGAGGAGGCTGACTTCCATGCCCTACAAGGACTCTTGGGGTCTGGAGCATGGTGGTTGCTATGGTGATGGAGAGAAGTAGGTGGATGCCAAGAATGTACGAGAGGCAGAATCTACCATCTTGCTGCTGTGGGCTTTCTATAGGCACCAGGCTGGTCAGACACCTCAGAGGGGCTTGGAATGAGCCCCATGAAGGGTGTTTGGCTGTCTGCACCTGGGTGTGTCCTGCTGCAGGCATGAGTGAGCATTGGGTGAGGTCATGGCGGATGGCTTGGCCTGAGGGAGCCAGAGGCAGGGCTGCTGGCCTTGTGTTCTCGAAGGGCAGGTGATTGCAGCGGCCACAGGTGGGACAGGTGATGGTGAAGGAGGAACACATCTCAGAATGATGCACCCTGGGAATGAGCATCAGGAAAGCCACCACCACACCAGGCACATGACAGGCCCCAGCTCTGCCACATTCAGGCCCTACCCCCATCCAGGCTCACCCACGGGGGTCGGAAAGATGTGGTCCTGAGTGTGGAGAGGGACCTGGAGGCCTAGCCTTGCAGGAAACCAGAGCCTGGAGCAGAGAAGGTCTCAGGGAACTTGTTGCTACCCCATGTTTCTAGAGGGTGCTCTGAGTGCCAGTGTGGCAAGGGGGTCTGGGCCCTGAGGACAGAGCCAGGACCCTCAGGGTAGCCATGGGCAGCCGACCCCAGCTCCCAGTAAGAAAGAGCTTTGTCAGTCTCAGCTGCCTATGTGAGCAGAAGCTGGCCACTGCCCCCTCCATCTGGCTGACCTTGTGAAGTGCCTTCCAGCTCTGAGATCCAAGGAGAGCCCAAGAGGGCGGAACCAACCTTTCTTGGAGGCTCAGGGGTCATTCCTTGAAAAACATCTTCACTAGGAGGGAGTTGAGTCCCACATCCTCCAATTATGCTCCCATCCAGCCAGCCCACAATGGGTCGCTCAGATAACCATCGGGGGTTGCACAAATTAACACTGGAACAATGCTGGCTGCTCAGGCTATTTTTACAGTAGCCATACGCCCGGCTGAACCCCCGCGTCGCCCCGAGGGAGCAGGGCAAAGAAAGGCCATGCGGATGCCGCCACCAGTCTGTGCTCTGGGAGACAGAGGAAGGGCTCAGCGAGCCGCCAGGCGGCTCCAGGAAGCCTTTTCTTGGTCTGCTCACCACCAGATAGCAAAACAATTGGGGTCCCCCACCCCGAGCCAGGGAGAGGAAGGAGGTGTGGGGGAAACAGGGGTTCTGTTATGCTTTTGTGCCTCTGCTCCTCAGAGCACGGCCCCTGTGGGCCTAGCTTCTGGTGCCAGGCCAACACGTCCCCTCTACACACCCAGGTCCTCGGGCAGCCCCGCCTCCACCTTGCTCTGCCTTGGATGGCTTTCTGGGCCAAGCAGCATGGAATGCAAGGCTCTGAGGCCCAGTGACTTGCCGAGACCAGTGCTTGGGAAGTGGCCGAGCTGGGGTTCACACTTAGCACCAACTGCTTGCAGATCCCACTCTGGGAACCCATCTACCCCACGGTCCTTGCTTAACGACCGGCTCTGGGCAGATGGGTCCTTGTCCCTATGGAGGCACAATTCTAGTTGAGGAGGAGGCAGTTAACAAGGAAGCAAGGACATGAATCAAGACATTTTCAGGTAGTGCCAAGCAGTTTGACAAGGCAGACTGAGATGCCCACTGAAGATGTCCTGTAAGCTTGGTGAGCTGGCCCAGGGGTGCCCATGTGAGGGGGCCACACCTGGTCCTGCTGATGGTTGCCAAAAGGAGTGTGAGCTAAACATGGTCCGAGCTTCTAGTTTTTCACAAGAACCTAGAAATCTTGACTTTTCTCTGAAATCTGATATTTTCAGTGTTGGCCACCAATTTGGATCATGAAGACAAGTTGTGGCCCCAGGCTGCTTGTTTCTGAGTCGGTCGCCTTTGCCATTATCCTTTTCATTCTGCAGGTGGAGAAACAGGCTCAGAGAGGGGTGGGCAGGCCCGCTGGTGCTGGTCCTCCAGTGCATGTCTTCTGTGGTGCTCTGCCACAGAGGCATAAACCCTTGAAGGCACCCTCTCTCCCCAGGCTGGGACTCATGATACTCTTGCCCTCAAGGCTGAGCTACCAGGGAGAGTGAGAACTCCAGACGAGGAGGTACCGAAAGAAGAGGCTCCACCCTGGCTAGGGGCAGATGTCCTCTAGAATGGGGTCCAGGCAGGGGGGTGGGCTGAGAGTGACCACAAACAGCTCCTGGAGGCTTAGGGATTTGACCTCCTTTGGGGCCTTCCATTGCCAAACCCATCAGGAGTCAGAGGACAGGGGACCTGGATGACACAGGGGTCGGGGCAAGCCAGAGAACAGATGGAGAGCGGTGAACCAGGGAGATTAACCGGCTTTCTTACATAATCCTCACCAGGGCAAATCCCTGCTTTTTTATGCTGTAGGAATGTGGCTGGTTAATTGCAAATATCTTTCATAAACATCCATTCTCCATACTTTGATGGAAACCCCATTTTCAAATATTGTTTCCATTCCAGGCTGAAACCCCATTCCTCATTCATTCGGTGTTTATCCATTCCTTAAACAGTTAGGCGCAGGCCTCTCCCGTGCGCCAGGCACTGTGCTGGCCCATGAGTGAAATGGAAGCCGTCGTTTCCCACGCAAATCCGAAATTGAGAAATAGTAACCATTTCTAGAAAATTCAGGCAGGTGTTATTTGGCGGTGCCTTAGAGGTGCCTGGGTGTGTCGTATTTGGAAGAGGTGATGCCAGGCCAGGGGTGGCTTCGTGCTTATCTGCCTGCAGGTGCAGGATGAGGTATGACATTCAAGGACAGCAAGCACGGGACCCCAGTGCTTCTCTCAGCAGTTGCTCAAGAGAAGGAATCTGTCAATTTCTGAATCATGAGGTCTCTGCTTGCCTAGAGGGGGTCTGACTCGCTCTGGACATTGTCAAATCAGTGGACAGTCAAGGGGATGGCAGGCCCCCTGCCACAGGTCTGGGCAGGTCAGAGCCAGCCCGTGGGTGAGAAGGGAGAGGTCGTGTTGAAGACACACAGGCTATTTACCATCCGCACATGGGGTTCTGTTTTGTCCCCACAGAAATCGAGGAGGAGATGGCCACCAAGGAGAAGCTGCAGTGTCTGAAAGACTTTCACAAGGACATCCTGAAGCCGTCCCCCGGGAAGAGCCCGGGCACGCGGCCCGAGGACGAGGCTGAGGGGAAGCCCCCGCAGAGGGAGAAGTGGTCCAGCAAGATCGACTTTGTGCTCTCCGTGGCTGGTGGCTTCGTTGGTTTGGGCAATGTCTGGCGTTTTCCGTACCTCTGCTACAAAAATGGTGGAGGTGAGTCTAGGCTTGTGACCGGCTCTCCCTAGTCCCCAACGTGACCTCCCTCAGTCAGCCTGCTGCACCCTCGCCCCGCCCCTCCCCACCTCAGAGGCAGGAGAGGAGCCAGCCTGGGAATCAGCTGGTGTTCTGTCGGGGTCTTACTGTGTTACCTTGAGAAGACCCCTTACCTGCTGCGATCCTTCAGTTTGCCATCTCTGAAGAGGAGTGATGAGGCCACGCCCCTGTCCCCAAACCTCCGACACTCACATGCTCCCTTCATAAATTCCCTCTTATCTTCATGCCTCCCAGCTACTTACATTATATCTTTTCTAATATTTACTTTGGCTTTTCTAACTTAAACCAAACATAGTTAAAAAGCAAGCTTCATTTCCCCCATAAATGGAAAACCAGTATCATTTGCCATAATGGAAAGGTGTCCAGGAGAAAAAAAATACAGTGAAGATATTTTTTATTTTTATTTTTTAATTAAAAAGTTTTTTCCAGTTTTATTGAGATGTAATTGGTGCATAACCTTGTAATAGTTTCAGTTGTAAACATGATTTGATGTATGTATATATTGCTAAATGATCACAATAAGTTTAGTTAGCATATGTCACCTCAGTTATACATTTTTTTCTTGTCATGAGAACTTTGAAAATTCCTCTCTTAGCAACTTTCAAGTTTAGCCCAGTATTATTAACTGTAGTCACCATGCTGTGCATTCCACCCCCCCTGAACTTATTTATCTTATACTGGGTACTTGTACCTTTTTAACACTTTTACTCATTGAAGATAATTTTTAAATGTAAGGTCTCTGGTTGGTTCCAGTTTTACGTTTGGGGGCTTTTTTGTTTGTTTTTTATAATCCTCACTTGAGGATATTTTTTTCCCCATTGATTTTTTAGAGAGAGTGGAAGGGAGGGGAAGCGAGAGGGCGAGAGAGAAACATCGATGTGAGAGAGACACATCAATTGGTTGCCAGAGTGAAAGAGATGAGGAAAGAGGGAGAGACAGAGAGAAAGAGAAAGATGATGTGAGAGAGACACATCAATAGGTTGCCTCTAGCACATGCCCTGACCAGGGCCGGGGATCGAGCCTGCAATCGAGGTATGTGCCCTCGACCAGAATCGAACCTGTGACCCTTCAGTCTGTGGGCCGATGTTCTAACCACTGAGAAAAACCGGCTAGGGCTGGTTTGGGGGGTTTTGTTTTTTTAACCTGAAGGCTCTGAGCTAGAGTCTTCTCCTGTCAAAGTGTCCATGTCCAGGTCGGCAGCACGTGCTGACATACTGGGGGCTTTCTGGCTGTGCAGTGAGAGCGGCCTGATGAGAACTGGGTAGGGAGAACTGCCCGTAATTGAAGGCTTACCTGTCAGCAGAGATGGGCATGCTGCCTACAGCCTGCGTTAGGAGAACTACCTTCCGGGAAATTCTGCCTTAGAGTCTGGTTTCTTAACCTTTTGTAGGTCTCAGGCGCCTTTGGGACTCTGATGAGTGTCCTAGACGCTCCCCAGAGCAAAGCGCATACACATAGACCCAAGTTGCCCACAGTTTCAAAGGGTTTATGGACCCGCTGAAGCCATTAGTGGACACCAGGTAGGAACCCTCGCCCCGACTCCTTGCCCCTCACTCCTGCCCTGGCTCCCACCCCAGCTGGAAGTACCCACCTCTTGCTTCTCATCACTGTACCCTTCTTAGCTAGTCTGTCTCAGCGTCCTGCCCTGGGTAGGCCTGGGAACAGGCAGGTCAAGGCTTCAACAAGGAGGTCCTATTTGAGATGGGTCCTAAGGGCTGAGCAGTGCTTATTCAGATGGAGGATGTGGGGAAGGCAGGCGGCAGGCGGCACAGCTTAACTGGAGGCCCCGAGGCTGAAATCACCTGGTAGATTTGAAGAAGGTGAGAGGGCACACTGGAAAGGTGATGCCTGCTGGGCAGGATCTGCAGAATTTTCAACCACGCCCGAGGGTTTAGCCTGTACCCTCACGTCCCTCACTTGTTCTCTCTGGTTCCATTGGCTGGGAGGGCTTTGGAGCAAGCACCTGCAGCCTTGCCCCTGTGACAGCCCAGTCTGACCCTCACCCCACTCTGCTCTCTCCACAGGTGCATTTCTCATACCGTATTTTATTTTCCTGTTTGGGGGCGGCCTGCCTGTGTTTTTCCTGGAGGTAATCATAGGCCAGTACACCTCTGAAGGGGGCATCACCTGCTGGGAAAAGATCTGCCCCTTGTTCTCTGGTGAGTATGGGACAACGGTCACCCGGGGCCTGGTGTTCATCGGTTCCGCAAATTTATTATTGAGCACCTGCTGTTTGCCAGGTACATCGAAGCCTCATGCAAGTCACTTGGCGCTGTGCCTAACACAGGGTAGCAGCCAGTGCATGATACGGGCGGTGCTGCTTCACAGTGACTGCTCAATACGGACTGGCTGTACCCACCTCTCTGGGTTGTTGAAGGTTAGAGAAGCTAGTAGCTGCCTAGCAGTACAGTGCAGAAGATAAGCACTCGGATTCAGGGGCCTTGCTGTCTGGGTTCGATTCCCTCCTCCTCTTGCTAACTCTTGTGACTTTGGGAAAGTTCATTAATCGTTTTGTGTCTCAATTTCTTCATCTACAAAATGGAAACGATATGCCTTCTTCATCGGGTTACTGCTACTAATAGTTACGTAAAAATGCTTTGTCCACATAGTAAGCCCCAAATTAATGGTAGCTTTATTATTATAACATTTAGTCCTTTGTCTAGTCTAGTGCCTAGTATGCATTCATAAGATAACACTGTTACGATTATAATTGGCAAAGATGGGAGGATGTATGTCAACTTAGTCATCCATATAAATCTATCCATATATGATCCATCAAACCTTTCATCATTAACTAGTTAATTTAGTTAGATTATCCATCCACTTGTCTACCCATCACCTATCTACCCATCTACTCATCTACCTAACCTTCCAGCCAGTCCCCAGCCATGCATCCATCCAACAAATCAAATTTCCATCCATCAATCCAGCATCCCCCCATTCCACTCTCTATTGGTCCATTTAACCACCCGTCTAACCATTGATCTATCTAGCCATCCATTCGTTGGCCTATCCACCTGTATGCATTCTTCAATTCGTCCAAGGATCCCATTTAACCAGCCCACAAATATTTGCTGGTCTGGTCACTGTTGAAGGCCCCCTGGGGGTGCCAAGGCCTTCCATTTGAGTGTGTGGACACAGGGGTCTGACCTTCATGCTGATGCTTATCTTGCTTGTCCACACCCACAGGCATCGGCTACGCCTCCATTGTGATCGTGTCCCTCCTGAATGTATATTACATCATCATCTTGGCCTGGGCTACCTACTACCTATTCCAGTCCTTCCAGTCGGAGCTGCCCTGGGCGCACTGCAACCATACCTGGAACACACCCTACTGCATGGAGGACACGATGCGCAAGAACAAGAGCCTGTGGCTCACTCTCAACACCAGCAACTTCACCTCCCCTGTCACCGAGTTCTGGGAGTAAGTCCAGCTTCACTGAGGAAGGAGGGAGGGCCTGGGTGGGGGCAGAGAGGACAGCCCACTCCCTCATTTTCTCCCCCGCGATGTGGGAGTCAGTGTCTTGGGATGGGATCGGGGAGAAGTTGGGCACAGATTTGGAGATAAATCCATGCCTTTGGTCTCGGGCCTGGAAGCTCCTGGTTCTGCCATTTTACTGGCTGTCTGACCTTCAGCAAGTCTCTGCCCCTTTCTGAGCCTCAGTTTCTTTAACTGTCAAATGAAGGGAATGAATTGTTCCAACACCCATGGGATCTCTATGAGGAATTTTTCCCCCAAAGGCAGGTATTTGTACTTACATTGCCTGAAAGTAATACAGTTTTCTTAATGTATTTTAGAAGAAACATAGTTAGCATATCAAAACTATTATTGCACAGAGAAAAATTCATATATGAAGCTGAAGTAGTAGTTAGTCAAGTTAAAAGGTGAGTAGAGAGAATAAAAATTACATGTTAGTTCCCTTTTGCTGTGTAACAATCATCCCCAATGCAGTGGCTTTAAGCCACAACCGTTTATTTGGCTCAAGGTTTTGCTGATTAGCAGTTTGGGCTGAGCTTGGCTGGGAGGTTTTTCTGGTCTTTGCTGGGCTCCCTCATGGGTAGAGCAGCATCAGGGTAGCTCTTCTGGGCATTGGCTGCCAGGGTCCATATGGCCTCATCCCCCAGCAGGCTACCCTGAGCGTCGTCAGAGGCCGCTCTTCATCCCAAAGCAGCCAATGGGAAGGTTGCCTCGCAGGAGCACTCTTTAAGCCTCTGCTTGTATCATGTTTGTTAATGTCCCATTGGCCAAAGAAAGCCATAGAGTCAAGCAAGAAGTGGAGAAATAGGTTCTGCCTCTTTATGAGAGGAGTGGAGAATTATGGGCACGTGTCCAGTTTACCACACGGTTGTCAATAAGAGAACACATGTAGGACACACATCAGAAAGGCAGAATGTGAAGGGGCTTGACGTTTGGGTACCTCTTCGCTGATATATAGGAAAGTTCTTCTAAGACGTTCCTTGAAGGCCAATTAAAAATATATTCGTGCATCGCTCTTCACCAGCAATGAAATGTGGGGCTCAGCACTTGGGTGCGGCCCCCCTCTATCTGGAAATAGCTGAGATAAGGCCTTGCAGGAAGCGTGAGAGCCAGGAGCAGGGAATGCCGTTAAGGAAGCAGGTGGTCCCTAATCATCACGAGATGATACTCCCTCTCTTTTGTGTGTGGCTGCCCACCTCTTAGAACCTGGCCCGGGAACAGAAGAGGGAGTTGCCTGTTGGTTGGTCCCGGGCATACTTTGGGGCCGGGGCTGGGAAATAATAGGCAAGGTTAGTCAGTTCTTCCTCGGGTGGTGCACGTCCCTGTCATGACACGTGGGCCTTTCAAGTATATGCCCCCGTCCCTGGGGCTCTTTATGCGCACATATTTTCCACTTGCAGACAAAGAGGGCATTACAAGCACATTCATTACCCCCTCGGCTCCCACCCCCGGGAGAGCTGAGTTTACAAAGAAACGCTGCACTTCATTCTTCTCACTTGAATGGGGCCCGAGACCACAGCCCTGTCTGCTCTCTGCAGTTCCTGGCATAGCCGATCACCCAGGGCCTGCCCCACCCAGGACGTGGCACTCAACCAGCCACTTGGGCGCCTGCTGAGACCTCATTGCCTCAGGCACGGATTAGCTGCCTGGGCTCCAACCCCAGCTCTGCTGCCTCTAGCCTGGCCAGGCACCTTGGCCTCTCTGGACCTTCATGTTCTCACCTGTACCTGGAGAGATTATAGCACTGCCCTCCTAGGGGTGGCGGGTCCCCCTAACTTGAGACCATGACAACATGCATGATAAATGTGGGCCATTTTCATTTATTTAGTGTCCTCATAGGGGATAGAACTGCTCCTTGGGGGCATTTGGAACTCTAAGTGAGACAGCCTTCAGAAGGACTAAGAATGGCCCCTCTCAAATGCCCGTATTGTCCCCCATATTGCAAAGGGGTTCCTCTTCGCTCACCTCCCTGCCGCTATAAACCTGAGGGTTCTTGCGAAGATGCTCACGTGGGCGATGAGGTCCTCAGGGTTTCCAGTCCTCACCCATCCCTTCTCCCCTGCCTGCCCCCCAGACTGGGCCCTCCCGGGGGTTTCTAGGTCTCTTGCCTCCCAGAGTCTCCATTCTGAGTGCCCCAGCTCCCCTTCCTGACAGTGTTCATCTATGCAGATGTCCTGGTCCCACAGGCACCTTCCCACGCTCCACAGGCCATGCTCAGTCCAGGCTGTTCTGGCCACCTGCCTGATGCCCACTTCCCGCTCCAGCCTTCGCACCCGCTCCTCCTGGTTCCAGCAGAGCTCTGTAAGCCCCCCTGCGCATCCATAAACAGCGTGCCCTCTTTCTAGAACATAGGAGGACTGGAGTCCACAGAGGAGGAGCCTAGAAAGTAGGTTTAGGCATGAGGACCCAGCCTGCTCGTGTGTGAGCAGCGGCCGAGGCCAGTGAGCGGGGCCGGGGGCTCCATCAGTGCTGCCCTGAGCCAGGCACAGTGGATGAGAAGGGCCTGGCTGCCTGCCTTCAAGAGCCTTCCATTCTCTTGGTCGGGAAAGCGGGGAGAGAGCACTAATGTGGAATGATTGACTCCCGTGAGCATCGTGCCAGGGACTTGCCCCCACCTTTCATTTCATCTTTGCGGAGGCCCTCTAAATGGGATAATTCGCAAACCGCTTTCTGCCTCAAATCCCACATTAACTCGCAGGTCCTCTTGGATCTCCTGTGAAAGTACATTCAGAGCCTGACCACCCTCCCCACTTACACTGCAGCCCTCCTCCCTCCCCCATGATTGCTCTCTCCAACCCCAGCACTGGCCTCTCACTGCGGTCCCTGCCTTGCCCTTGCATCTCTGCAGTCAGTTGTGAATCTAGACATGTCATTTCTCAGCTCGGAGGCCTCTCCTGGCCTTTCCCACACGGTGCTCTCCCCCAGCCAGAGAGGGTTTTAAATGTTTCAACACAGTAAGTGCTCACTGACGGCTGGTCCTTACTAATTGCACATCTGCATCCACTTGATTGTAGCCTGGGGCAGCACCTCTCTCCCCCTCTCTGGCCTCATTTCCCATCTGCAAATGGCCCTCCGAGCTGGGCTTTGAGGGATGGGTAGAAGCTCACTAGGCTGAAAAGGAGAAAAGACATTTGGGCAGAAGGAAAGCACGTGGCTGTTTTGGGAGCAGCAAGTCATTGGTTGGGCCAGAGCATAGGACGCATGGAGCCAGGGAGAAGGATTGAAGCCTTGAATGTTAGACTAAGTTTGAATCTGTGTTTTCTGGACGTTGCTTAAGCAACACACTGTGGGGAGAAAAGCTGAGATGTGTAGTAAGCACCGACTGTATACAGGGCCTCAGGGGGCTTTGGGGTGAAATTTAACATGTGTGATTTCCCCTGAAAATAGCCACCAGCTCCATAATGACTAGCCTCGGGGTTTTCGTTGAGAAAGGCTTGCTGGGCTTTATTGAGGTGTCACTGGCTGGTACCGCTGTTGGGTTGCAGAACAGTGAGGCTCTCTTGGAGACTGGAGTCCATGCCCCTTGAGGTGAAGCCCAATCCCAGCCATTGTTTCCCTTCAGTCCTCTGACCAGCCCCAGCTGCGTGGGTCCCTGAGCTGTCTGTTCCTTGGGCAAACGATTCCTGCCGGGCGCTCAGGGGCTCCCCGGGAATCCAGATAACAAGGCACCGTGGGACCTGATACTTCCTCCGGGCCCTGGACAGAGGGACCTTGTCGATCATCCCTGCCCCCTCCAGTGTTACTAGAGGAGAGAGGAGAGAGCAGTGGGGAGACGGACTGCGACTCCCACATGTCCCTGCTGCATGTCCTCGGGGCAGTCACCTGTCCAAACCTCAGAGTTAGCGTGGTCCCAGACCTCACAGCCGGACTGGAGTGTTAAAGAAGCTAAGACAGGGCTCTGGGCATGGTTTCTTAGATAGGACACTGAGGACCAGGGAGGCCGAGCAACTGGCCAAAGGCAACTCTGCAGCTAGAGTTCCCAGCTCTGACCTCAGACACTGGATGCCACCTCCAGTGTCTGTGCGTCCATCAGCTGTAAGTCCACAGTCACAGGTAACACTGAGCCAGGTGTGTGTGTCCCCACTCTGAGGTTATGCATGGGGTCTTCTCTTGGCCCGGATCCCCCGTGCCCACCCCATCTGCAATGCTACAGCGCCATGCTCAGCAGGAGCCGGTGGGATGCCCTTTACCAGGTCCCTGTGCAAGCCACCTGGGCCCCCGCGACAGTCATTACCCCTGGCTTTGTAATTGAACTCCGAGTCCCTGTGTGCGGGGGGAGCAGAGCTTCCCCACCGTCAGCTTCATCCTGCTCACCCCTGCTTTGGGCTCACCTCTGTCCTCAGGGTCCTGCTTCCCCCCAGTCCTGGAAGACAGGCGGGGCCAGGTCTAGCCAAATGCCCTTCATCAGGCTGGAGCCATGCCTTCCTCCCCGGCTCCTCCAGAGTCCTCTGGGAGCTCAGCACGTATCATTAGACTTTATTAGAATCAAAGAAATGAGTCATATTTGCAAACAAGCCCTGCTCGGCCAATCTTCCCCTGCAGCTGTGAGGAGGGGGAGGCGGGGGAGAAAGCCTTGTGTGGCCCCATGCTTAGGGCGGACGGGCTCTTTTATAATTGTTGCTTCCATCAGTCTCCAGGGAAGAGCCATCGCCAATAAATGGCTGGCCGGCAGTCAAAAGGAAACGATTTGGCCCACTCGGAGGACGTATTTACATCTCTGAGTGCCGGCTGGACGGCAGCAGGCTGGCCGACTCAAAACAGACGTCCAGGCAATTCTTTTTTGGATCCCACCCTGGAATGAATCATTACTATTCTTGGACAAGAATGCAGCTCACCTCTGTATCTCCTCCCTTTGTATGAGAGATGCAGGGAAGTTTGGGGTGCTGGGGACCCTCATGAAGGGCAGTGTAGGACCCAGCACTCTGGTGGCTGGTCCCCAGGGTGGCACCAGGAAAAAAAAAAATAGGCCCAGGATTGATTCTTATCTGGGTAATTTCAGGTGAATTCCTGTATCTCTCTGAGCCTCAGTTTCTGCATCAATCAAATGGGAATAATTAATTTACTCAACTAATGCCTTGAGCACCTACTATGTGCCAGGCATTATTCTGGATCCAGCAGTGATCAAGACAGACAGAAACAGGGCCTGCCTCCGTGGAGATGTCATTTTAGTAGGACAGACAGACATTAAACAGATACCACAAATCAAATTATAATAGAAACACGATGATAAATGATGGAAAATAAAGCCAGGGCAGGGGAAGGAGTGACCAGGGATGTTTTTTACATAAGATGACCAGGAAAGACTGCCCTGGCATTTAAACAGAGACCTGAGGGGGTGGGGCGAGGGAACAGCCAGTTCAAAGATCCTGAGACAAGCGCATGCTCCACCTATCCTGGGAACATTCCAGAGGCCAGTGTGGCTAAAGGAGGAAGGGAAGGGGCCATATGGGGATGAGGTTCGAGATGGGACCACCCACAGCTTGTCCTGGATGTGTCCCCTTTACACCGTGGTCCCAGTATCATCAGTAGTCACCACCCTCCTTTTTTAAGGTGTCTGGGTCTAGATGACAGAGTATTTGGTCACATTCGGGGAGGCAAACAGGACTCGGGCAGGTTGGGAGGGTGTTATTGGGCAGGTGGGTAGGTGCCCTGGAGGATGTAGAGCAGGGAGGCATAGCCTGACTCGGGTATTGCCAGATCGATGAGAACAAACTGGGGACTGAGAGTGGAGGCAGAAAGACTGCCTGGTAGCTGTGGAGGGGGAATTGGGGGAGAGGCAGTGTTGGGGAGATGTGGCAAGATTTGGGGTAACCTGTACAGTCTGGCGTGGTCAGGGGGCACCTGTGAGAGGCAGTGCGCCATGGCAGTCCCTCTGGGGCATGGCACTGCCCGCAGCACGGGGAAGGCCCAGCAGGTCCTGGTCTGCTTTGTGGCCGAGGCCATGGGGGTCTGACAGGGAAGGGATTGTGGAGGATCCTTTAAACTAGATTCTCTCAGAAAGGGATTCAGATAGACCCACTCACGTTCCGGCCTCCACAGCTACCCTTGAGTATCCTTGGACAGGATGTCAGTCACTTTGGCCCAAGCCCATGTCGGGCTCTGTTAGGACAGCCTCTGATTGATGAGACATATTTATTCCATTCCTAGAATGTCTGCACAGCCCATTACAAACATTTTCTAGAGTTTAGTAATTTGTATAAAGGTGAAATGTGCACATTAAAAACATTCCGACAATGAAAAATATATCTGATGCCACATGAGTCCCCTTCCCCCGCATCCCCTTCACCAGCAGCGACACAGCCAGCGTCTGGTGTGTCCTGGCAAAAGTGCGTGTTCAAGCACAAGGCACAGTCATCGCTTTGGACGCCATGGGGACAGGTCAGACGCTGTTCCTCACCTTGCTTTGTTTGCTGTTTATCTCAGGAGGGAGCTCCTTACAGGGCCCAGGGGCTTCCCGCTGTCCCCTGGGCTGCACAGCATTCCAGTGGCTTTGTGCCTGCGCTGACCCTATTGTGGCCATTTGGGTGGTTTCCAATTTTTTTATCTTAATAAAGAGTGCTGTGGGGTGGGCCTGCCTTTGACACACATGCGAGTAAAACTGTACAGAGAGAGACTCTTGGGAATGGAATGGCTGGGTCCGAGAAAACATGCCTTAGGGTGTCACTGGAGGCAACGAGATCCTGCACGGAGATGGCCACCAGGAAGGTTAAAAGCAAGTTATGACTCGGTTTCCTGGTTGTGGCCTGCCTAGCCGGTCATTGCCCAGAGCAAGCCAATGTGGGAGCCTCTCCTTTCATGGTGGGCTCCTCTGGTTTTCCCGGACGGTGGTGGGAGGAGATGGGAAGGTGTCAGGAAACTGGCTGTGGGGCTTAGTCAGCATCCCGGCTCCCAGGTTTCAAGCTTCTTGGCCAACTTGCCCTTAAGGAGAGAAGAAAAAGCCGTCTTATGACTGGGCACCTCCTCAGCATTAGCTGAGCATCTACTGTGTGCCTGTCTGTGAGGTTCTTGTCTTAGGGGCATCTAGAATCTTGATAGTCAAGCCAGACTTGCCACCCCGGGGGACATCCAGTGTGAGAGGACAGCCAGGGACCCGCTTAGTCATCTGTGGAGCACAGGGAAGGCCTCTCTGGGAACAGGCGGACGGTGTGCTTGGCATTGGAGAGGGAGCCACGGTGTGGAGATGGAAAAGTGCTCTCCCGCCGCTGCCCATTCACAAGGAAGTCTTGGGCCACTGCCCAGCATGCCCTGGGCCTTCATTGAAGGACCGAGCTCTGGAGGCTGCCCGGGGAATGGCTTTTTGTTCTAAAGCTGCTGCGGCCGCCAGATCCACGTGCTTGGCAGGGCCCCAGCTGGGATGCAGTTGGCTGCCAGCCCTGCCTTATGGAGATGTCCATGTTCCAGGTGACCCCGGCCAGTAGCAGGGACTGGGGAGATTCTTTTGAAAGTTCAGGGTCTATTTTCTCTGTGAATCAGAGGGACAGTTAGGTGGAGTCCAGAGGACACTGGCTTGGGGAGTCAGACGAGCCTGGATCTGGGGTGGCAGCTCTGCCCCCTGTTGGCTGTGTGTCTGTGGGCAGTGGGGTCCTCCAAGCCTTGCTTTCCCATCTGTAAAGGGGGGCAGATGGCCTCTAGGCCCTGGGTCAGATGAGATAAGTAGGAAAGGCCTTGCTGGTGTTACCACTGGGAGGTCCACTGATGTCGAGGTGACCAGCAAGGAGCACGCAGAGGGAAGCTGCCGCTTCTTAAGGCTTGTTCGTGGGAATACTCCGTGGATTCGTCCAGAGTGACATGCAAACTTCCCGTTCACCGCAGTTAAGTCCTTCCATTCACTCCGTACATGTTTATTGAGGCCCTCGTATATGCCACATGCTGTTCTAGGTGCTGGGGGCACCACACAGAAAGGTCTGGCCTGGGTGTTAGCTGAGCGAGAATTTTGGATTTATTCAAGGTCCTCACGTGGGAGCTTCTGTGGGGACATAAAAGGAGCAATGAAACTGTCCCAGAGCCATGGCCATGGGGCCATCCCACAACTGGCTGAGGCTAGGGGTGGTCTGGAAGGCTTTCCCAGCGGCAGCCTGGGCAGGTGCCATTCATGTCTTACAAATGAGGAAACGGAGGCACGAAGTCACACTCCTCTCTCTGCCTCCCCTGTTTAAGAGTGGCCTTCAGATAGGGAGCTGACTTTCATTAGAAGGAACCCAGCATCTCCCAGGGGGGAATGAGGGCTCTGTCTCGCAGGCTCCGTGGCCTGGAGATTTGGTGGGCAGGTGACTCCAATGGGCTGGTGCGCAGGGCCCATGTCCCTTTGCTCAGCGTGGCTGCCCTTGGTCAGTACTGCAGCAGTCAGAGCTCTGGGACAATGGGGACATTTCTGGACATTAAGTTGAATGGTCTTCTCTGCCATCAGCACCCTGTGCTGCCCTGCCCTGGCTTCAGGTGGCACCTGCCCCTTAGGAGTGTGTCAGTGAGTGGTTGCTTGTGTGCGTCAGCGAGGTTCTTGGGTTGCAAAGATCCAGGCTGTGCTGTGTGCTGCTGGGCAGGGCTGGTGGCTGCCCCGTGCTGATTGTCCTCCAAGTGGTCTGTCTGCCTCCTTTCAAGACCTTCGCCTCCTGGGGGGAGGGGGAACCTGCTTAGGTACCAGGAGCTGCTCTGGGCCTCTCAGCATCACGACAGCAACAGCTCAGGTTTCTCGAGGGCTGGCTGCAACCCGGGCCCTGTAGTTAGCACTTCCTGTGGGCTTCTCCTAACAACAATCCATGCAAGGAGGTGGGTAGGTGTTCCACAGGCAGCCACCGGTGGAATACTCTGTCCCTCTGAGGCTTACGTTTTAGTGAGAGATCCAGATAAGAAATGGGCAAATAAAATAAAAGAGGCATGGGGCAGCTGCTGGAGGATGGTAGCTGCTCCCATTTTATAGATGAGACTGAGGTCTGGGAGGTTGGGTAATGAGCCCAAAGTCAGTGATTATACGGTGGAGCTGGGGGTTTTAATCCAGTACAGAAGGGTCTGCTGAGAACCAGTCACAGAGGAATCAGTATCCATTTTACAGATGAGGAAACTGAGGCTTAGGGGTTTGCTTAACTTGCCCGCGGCCAGGCTGGGTTGAACCCAGGTTCACCTGACTTCGGGGTCTGAGTTCATCTCCTGCTTGACTTCCCCACAACTCTGTGACGAGGGTGTTAACTATTTCCCGGGGATTCCAGGGCCTGGAGAGGACATGTGACCTGTGCAAATCAGCACATGATCTAGGATTTGAACCCCAGACCTTGGCCCGACTGACTTGCGGTTCTGTTTGCTTCAAGGCGCAACGTGCTGAGCTTGTCTTCTGGAATCAACAGCCCCGGCTCACTGAAGTGGGACCTTGCTCTCTGCCTTCTTTTCGTGTGGTTGGTCTGTTTCTTCTGCATCTGGAAAGGCGTCAAGTCCACGGGGAAAGTGAGTTGTGCTCCTGTCCCTTCTCCTCTCCCTCCCCTGCCTTATGGAGAGTGGCCCTCGCCAGAGAGCATCTCCCGCCCCACAGTCCTTCCGGCCCGAAACTGGCCCTGACCTGGGAGGGGGTGCGGGCTGATAAACCAGTCCTCGAAAAACAAGTAAAGCCCTGGTTTCTAGCATTCCCTCATCTGACGGTATAAAGACTCCCCCATGTCTGCTTTCAAGTTATTGACGGTTTAACATCCAGCTTGTGAAATTCCTGCAAATTGAACCATCAGTACAGCCACCTGCACAAGCTCCGGCACACCGCTGGTTCCCCCAGTAGAGCAGATGTTAGCGGATAACTGACTTTGAGGTTGTAACTGATAAGTTAGCTGGTAATGAGGTTCTCTGCAGCTCTGTTGTTAATCACCAGTTCTTAATGGACCCTTGCTTTGCAAAGTCCCCTGATCAGCAACCCTCTCCTGGCCTCCCCGCGCCCCCTCCCCGCCGGAGCTCATTAGATATGCAGAACCTGTGGGCCTGCCCTGGGCCTACAAACTCAGAACCTGCACTGGAGCAGTAGCCGACATAATCCAAATGCACACTGAGGCTCAATAAGCACTGATTTTTGCTGCTTAGTCAAATTAACTGAATTACCTTTCCAAGAACATTTTAGCTGGTAACTGAAGATGTTCCTTAAGGAATGCTTTCACTGATGATTAAGATGGTTGTTGTTTATCAGAACATTGGCTGTAACTGAGCTGCTGCTGATTAATATGTTACATGATGACTAGGATGTTAGCTATTAACAAAGGCAGGGGTGGGTAATTAAGACAGTAGCTTATAATTAAGATTTTAGGTATACACAGATATATCTTGGCAATAATGAGCATGTTAGCCTATAACTAAAATGTTCTGTGTTAACAGAGCTGAGCAATCACCTGCTATCTGCCTGGTGTCATGGCCGCTCTAATGACAACGTCAGTGCAGAGGGTCTGTTGTGGTCAGAGGTGCGAGCCTGAAGCCCAGGCACGAAGCCGTAGCGAAGGTGTTGGCTTGATCTGCCTTTACCTGTCCATCTACCATTGCCCCCCACCCCCCATCGTTTGCATCTTGGTAGGGAGAACATCTCTAAGATCAAAAGCCCCCACAAGTCAAAAGAGTATGTTAGAGTGGCATTTGAGGTACGGCGGTGGGCAGTGGTAAAGTCGTTCAGAGAAGGGGCCTTGGCTGCACCAGAATTTGGAATTACACAGCTGAAGAGCCCCTTGGGCAAAATCGTGGATCTGAACAGATTCCAGCAGGGCAAGATCTGGGGGCCCATGGTTGCAGAGGAGTGTTCTCCGCCTGCTTCTCAGGGCAGAGCCATCCTGGAATCCTAAAACCCAATGTGG
>NW_006286675.1:6240480-6242664 GCF_000327345.1 Myotis davidii | reverse complement strand
CCCCCCAGATGGGCAGGAAGAGGGCAGCTTAAGTTATTCCCACAGCGCCCTGGAGTTCATCCACCTGGTTAGCCCATTTCGTCACCTCCTCTTTCTAGACGGTGAGGGAACTGAGCTGGGAGAGGGGAAGTGACTTGTCCAAGGTTGCTCCCTCACCTCGGCTCCTGTTTCCTCATCTAGAAAATGGGTGGTAGAGAAGGTTAAAATGAGGTGTGTTCAGCACCCAGCACAATGCTTAGCATAGACCACAGTAAGCGCCAATCCCTTCCTCACCCTGCCTCCATCTCCCCACATAGAGGTCAGTCTTTCAGGAAGTTTCTATGGAGCGCTGGCCCCGAGGCAGAATAGAATCAAAGCAAAAAATAGTTTCAGGCTGCATCTGTGTCCAGTTGAAGACGTGACTTGTCAAAGGTCCCCCTAGCCTGCCCCTAGAGACAGCCTCCTCCTTAGCCACCTAGGCCCCTAAGGGGCAGGCGTGACTCCCAGGACAATAGCGGGGTCTGGGCGAGCCCCAGGAGCCAAGACAAAGCAGAGTAAGGCTCCACTGCAGGCCTCGTCTACCTCCAGCCGTGGCCTCAGCCCCGACCACAGACCAGGGTCACAGCCACCTGGTCCAGGAAGGTGCCGGGCGTCCGACCCTCGCACAGGAGGTACAGTCCATGGACCCAAAGGAGGGACAGTGCACGTGCCTGAGGCTGTGCCTCTCCATCGCTGCCTCCAGGGCAGCTGTTCCATCCAGAGCTTAGGAATAAGGCAGGGGTGCCAGCCAGAGCCAGACCCGATTTTGGGTCTCAGCTCTGCCCCCCACGAGCTGCATGACTGGGCAAATCCGTTTTTCCCCATCTGAGCTTCATTTTCCCCTTGTGTGAAATGAGTTAGCAATGCCCTTCTCCCCCTGCCCCCAACACACAGGGTGCCTCAGCACTGGGCACCGGCCCATGGCCCCACCTGCCTACGCCTTCACCCCCAAGGAAGCTCAGGGCAGCAGGAGACTCGCCCATCTCTCTCCTGCCTCGAGGGCCACCCTCTCCCCACAGTCACTGGAGAACTGGAAGTGCTATCCTTGCAAGTTTCCAGGGCGATTGGGCCACAGGGCATTTGGGTCGAGGGCTCAGAGGAGCCTCCAAGGTTTGCCAGCAAGAGTGGAAAACTACCACGTCCCGTGGCAAGGCCTGCTGGGCCATCGCCAGAGGGCAACTGGCAGCGGTTGGCACCAGCCTCTCCCACCAGGATCCCAGGGGAGTCACGGAAAAGTTGAGAGAAGGGCTCTCGGGGGCAAAGTCTGCAAAACAAGGGTGGCTGTGAAGAGGAGCCACGGGGAGGCTGTGAGCAGGGGAGGCTGTCCTGTTCTGGATTTGGGGGAAAATGCTAACAAACACAAGACACAGGCCCTGCCTCTGCCACCCACCAGCTCTGCCACCCCCGGCAGCCAGGGTGACCTCTCTGAGCCTCAGTCTCCTCATCTGGGACGTGCAGGGCACAATAGCACCTACCTTTCAAGCTGGGAGGACTGCACGCGTTAGCACGCATCCAGCTCTCAGCACAGTGCCTGGCACACAGTAAGAATACTAAGTGCTTATTAAACAAACTACATACAGGAAAACAAGGGAAGCCACCCCTCCCCCGTGGTGTCCCTGTCCCTGACACAAAGCCCTCTGGCCGCGCCTGGATGCCCAGCCCAGTGGAGCGCAGCTGGCTTTGAAGTAGCTGCCCCCTGGGGAGGGCCTGCTGTCAGCAGCTATTGTCCACCGGGTGTGGCCCACCGCAGCCAGAGGTGGGAACTGGTCAGGGGCCTGTGCGCAGGAAGGGAGGAGGCGCGCTGGTTTTCTTCTTTCACCCCTTCGGGGTTTCCTGCCCTGCTCCCACCCTCCATTCCGCCTGCTTGTCCTTGGGACATAGGGCTCTCTGCCTCAGGAGAAGAAAGTAGGTGTGGCTGGGGAAACGGAGGCAGGAGTATGCCCACCGCCCTATGGGATCATCGGGACAGTACTCCCAGCTCAGGTTTCTTGAGAGCTGACTCCATGCCAAGCGTTAGGCACCGTAAGCACTCTCACCTCCCTCTAGACACCTGGGAGGTAAGGCCCAGCTGCCCAGCTGGGCACAGGGGGTACCACCCCCAGTCTGGGTGATCCCAAGCTGACACCCTCAGCCATTCCCCTCTCCCCCTCCCCCCACCCACCCCAC
>NW_006286675.1:6229747-6240464 GCF_000327345.1 Myotis davidii | reverse complement strand
CCCCCCACCCCCCCCCCCGACCCTGGAGGGAACCTTGGAGCTCGCCTGGTCTGAGTGCGCCCCACTTCACAGGTGGGGCAGTGGAGCCAGGGAGGGACAGTAACTTGTCCCTCAGTGAGCGTGCCCCAAGCCCTCGACCTAACCCTAACCCTCCCCCGGGCCTTTGGGGGGATGGCCTGAACTGCCAGGCGTGGAGGCTTTCCACTGCTCTGCGTTGTCACCCGGAGGCAGGCTCTGGGGCGCGTCCACTCTGCCACTTAAGTGCTGTGTGACAAGTGATGGACTGACGCTCTCTGGGCCTCAGTTTCCTCGCCTTCAGCGTGGGGCTAGGAGTAAAACCTACCTCGAAGGGTTCGTGCAGGACCAACGGCATATAGAAGTTGCCACACTCGGAATAGTGCCAGGCATACAGTAAGCACTGCATAAATGCTGCCTGGTGGCACTGACCACGGACAGCTGAATCAGGCCCTGAGCTTCCTTTTTGCCCTTTTCCAAAGCCCCTTTCTGGTTGTTTTTACACAAAAGAATGGTTGCTGCCTGAGAATTCAGCTTCATGGGGGGTTCCTGTGCCAGCCGGGCAAGGCCAGGGGCTCTGTCACCCTTTGTCAGTGTCTGTTACCTTCCTGGACCCCAGCACTGCCTCTTGCCCCCAACACCAGGGCACATTCGTCCTGTCCTCAGTCTTAGTTTCCTCACCTGTAAAACGGGTGCATTGGCTGTGTGGTGGTTCCTCGAGGGAGCTGGGGACTCTGTGACCCAACCTTAGGGCTCTGAGTGCAGATCCTGAGCTCTGCAGATGACCTGAGTGAGTCTCTGAGCCCTGCTGAGCCTCAGTTTCCCCCTGTCAACAGGGAGCTGGTGTATCAATTTGGGGGGCATGGTGAGCATGATGTGGCCTTGTGCTTGGGGAGTCCTAGCTCAACCAATGCCCTGCTAGAAATGTCAGGCTTTCACTGTCCATGCAGCCACACCCCTTTGAGCTCCTTTCCGGCATAAACACTGCCTGGAGTCTCCTCACTGTGAGGAAAAAGATGGGGGAATCTGCTAGAAGCGGGGCCACAGGATGTTTGGAGACCAGTGCCCTGGGGACAGGAGAAGGAGAGAAAGTAGGGCAGGCCCTTGGGGATGGGTCATCTCTGGCGCACACCTTGCATCGACTGGGCCTGTCTGGGATGTGCAATGTGGGCCTCCCGTATCTCCAAGGAAGTGGAGGGCCTTCCCCATCCTCGCTGAGGGGCCTTAGAGGCATCGTTTCCTTCCCAGGGGTTCCCTTGTGCTTCCTGCAAAATCACAACGTTAATAACAGGCCCCATTTCTCGAGGACCCAAGTGCCAGGCACTCTTGGTTATGCCAGAAGCGTCATCCTATTGAATCTTCACCTCCCCTCTTGGTGATGATCTTCTGTTTCTCTTATCTCCATTTGACACATGAGGTAACAGGCCCAGAGAGGTTAAACATGATGCCCAAGGTCACATGGCAAGTGAGGGGAGAGAGCTGGACTTGAACCCGCACTTCTCTGATTCTTAACCATGAGTCATACTAATAGTTGTAAATGTTAGCTACTAGGAACCAATTGCCATGTGCCAACCACTGGGCTAAGCCTTTTTCGTACACACTTGATCGTTTACTCTTATTTTGCATTTTCTATCTCTACCCTCTTTGAATGTGAGGGCAGGGATTTGTTCTCTGTCTTGTCCACCACTCTGTTTCCAAATATAATTATTTAGTCAACATTTATAGGATTTTTTAAAATATATTTTTATTGATTTTTTTACAGAGAGGAAGGGAAAGGGATAGAGAGTTAGAAACATCAATCAGCTGCCTCCCATACCCCCCCCACTGGGGATGTGCCCGCAACCAAGGTACATGCCCTTAACCGGAATTGAACCCGGGACCCTTCAGTCTGCAGGCCAACACTTTATCCACTGAGCCAAACCGGTTAGGGCAGGATTTTTTTTTTTTTTAATAGACTCTCAGTAAATCTATGAGGTAAGTCCCTAACACCCAGGTTACAGGTGAGGCATCTGTGGCCCAGGGAGGTTAAGCAGTGTGCCCAAGGTCACACAGCAGATGAAATGACAAGCGTGCCCACAGAATCCCTGCCTCGGGAAAGATGCTCTAATTTAACAGCGGCAGGAGGTGCCCCAGGCCCCCCCTGAACCCCTCCTTTCCCTGCAGGTTGTCTACTTCACGGCCACTTTCCCGTTTGCTATGCTGCTGGTGCTGCTGGTTCGTGGGCTGACGCTGCCTGGGGCAGGCGCAGGCATCAAGTTCTACCTGTACCCTGATATCAGTCGCCTCAAGGACCCACAGGTACTACAGGGCAGCCCGTCCTCCCTCCTTCCCGGGCCGTGGTGCTGGGTGCACAAATCTAGCCAAACCGTCACCCCCTAGTACTTTTCCACTGGGCGGGGGCAGGCAGTTCGCAGCGCCCGTGGGCTTTTCCAGCTGTGTGTGTATCTTTGTCAGGACTCCTGAGGCAGGCCAATTATAGAGTCTTCTTCAGGCGCTGCGCCAGGGAGGAGAGAGAAGGCTTTCTGAGCTAGTCGCTCCTTGGACCTGGCCTCCGCCTACACCAGCCAAGAGGGCTGCCTGGTAGGGGTGGGAGAGCTGCCGGCTTCTGTGGCCAAGGACGGAATTCAGAGTTGGTGACCTCTTAGAAACCTGAGGGATCAGTACTGAATGTTCACCTCTTGGCACTCAGCCACGTGACCACAGCGGGGTTGGAGAAAACCCTGGGAGATTTTATGGGCCTGTTGAAGGATCTGCTTGTCCCCAGGATCCTCAGCCTTCAGGCTGCTGCTCTGGGTCTCTTCCCCACTCTCTTCTCGCCCTGGGAGGTAGATGGGAGGAGGTGGCCAGCATCAGAGGACAGCATGGAAGGCAGCTTGGAGGCCACAAGGAAAGCTGCCTAATGAGGGTTCTGGAGAGCAGCTGTGCCTGCATTAACCATTAGGGGATTCTTCTTCATTCCAACTCGGGGGCCCCAGACAATGACAATTACAACAATGACAGCAGACTTGACTTACCAGGCTGCCGCTGGTACTGTTCTTTGAACCTGCAAAATAGCTCTGTGGGAGGCCCGTGGAGCCCATTTTACAGATATGCAAACTGAGGCTTCGGGAGTCACATTAACTTGCCCACAATGACTCCATGGTTGGGATCCAGATCCATCTATTTTACAAGCCCAGTTTCTTCAACTTCTGGGGTTCCTTGCAGCTCAGTGTTGTCTTGAAAGGCACCTTGGATTTCAGCACAGAGACTCCAATTGCAGTTGAGAATCTGCACATTTTCAGGTGCAGTCCTTAGTGACCAGGTGGCCAGGGACCCACACTGCCTCCTCCAGGAGGACAGGTCTAATGGCTCTTTCTCTCTGTCCTTGCCACCCACCCCCTTAACCCCCATAGGTCTGGATTGATGCTGGGACCCAGATATTCTTCTCCTATGCCATCTGCCTGGGGGCCATGACCTCACTGGGGAGCTACAACAAGTACAAGTACAACTCGTACAGGCAAGTGTTGTGCCAGCGGGCCTGGTGGACCTTAGAAATGATGATGATGTTTAAAGAAAAAAGAGAAGTAGGGAGCGTGGCTTCCTTGTGTTGTGAATTAACTTGCTCCCTGACATATGTGTAACTTAGGGACTGTATGCTGCTGGGATGCCTGAACAGTGGTACCAGTTTTGTGTCTGGCTTCGCAATTTTTTCCATCCTGGGCTTCATGGCACAAGAGCAAGGGGTGGACATTGCTGATGTGGCTGAGTCAGGTATGGTGGTATCGGTGGCAGTGGTGGTGGGCACTGCCACCTAGTGTGTAAGATGAGTACTGCAGGCATGAAGCCAGACCCCAGGGGCTTTGGAGGGGGGGGACGAGCCTGGTTTCCAAAACGGACCCCCCCCACCAAGATGTCCCCCAAGTACCAAAGAGTACAAAAGCTAAATTTTAAACACGTTCCTTGCGATTTGGCCCAAGGGGTGGTTAGAAACATGGGTTTGGTGACATTGGGAAATATTTAGCTACTTCCGTGTGCTCTTCCCCCCTCCCCTTCCTTCCCCAGCAAACTCCTGGTTTCCGAAACAGAAACCACTTTCCTAACTCAGGCCCAAGTCAGCCACCGATCGGCATTCAATCATCACCTTCTCAGCTTTGGTTTCTGTATTTTGCACTTTGCTCCCAGCGCGCTCCCTCTAAGCAAACCCATTCATTCATTCCACTGATGTTTATTGATTTATTGAGTCTCTACTCTGTGTCAGGCACCACCGTAGGCTTGGGGTGGGGAGAGACACCGGGCGTGGCAGGCCGCCCTCTGGGACAGGACAGATCTGATTTGGGGGGGTGCTGTGGGGACACTGTCACCCTCTGGGCTCCCCAGGACACTCCCCTAGAAACACAGACTTGACAGCCTGGGGTCTTAAGCTGGGATCCTGGGGCTCCAGCAGGACAGTGTGGGAATCTGAGAATCATGAGGCCCTCAGTTGCTAGAATCCTAGAGTCTCAGAACCACCGTATCTCAGGTGCCTAAGGTCTAGGCCTGGCCATGATGCACCAAGTCCTGGACCTGCAGCTTTAAAACTGCAGTGGCTTCGGCTCCCAGGATTCTCACGTCCACCTCTCTGGCTTCTCTGCCCTTGTCCAGTCCTGCCCAATCCACTGGAAAGGTGGCCATCCATAGCCCGCAGGTTTTGTTATTTTACACACCTCCCCCTGCTCCGCTCGATCTCCTCATTTCTCATGACCTCTGTGGGGCCTCTTGGAGGCTGGCGGGGGCCCTGGGCTGAGGCGCCTCAAGCCCTGAGGAGAGTGTAAGGTTCTGACACCAGGGACCACCACAGACCAGGGGCAGGCACAGCAGGAGTCCCTGCCAAGGTGTCACCCTTGCCCGTAGGACACAAGTTTTTTGGGGGGTGTCAAGGGTACCTCAGCGTTGTGCAGTCAGAAGTCTGCTGCACAGATGAGACCAACAGCCTGAGAGCCTTGGGTTCATCAGGGTTAGAGCTGGGGTCTCTAGGACAGGGCCTCTCTGATATGAGAGTGTCCTTCCTCCCCACCCCCACCCCACACACACACACACACACATGTGACAACCTCTGCCCCTTCCTGTATAAGACTATCTCTGGGCTCCCCGGACCTCTCTGAGCCCCTGGGCCCTGCTTTCCTCTTCACTTGCAAAGATGCTGCCCTGCCCCATCCTCACCACCCACATGTGCAGGCCAATGTATTTCTCCACTGACCCCGGCTCCAAATCAGACCTTCAGCCGTCATTTTCCTGCCCTGAGAAGCCCCCAAGGCAGGCCCGAGACAATGCAGAAATATCCACACCACCTGTGAGCTGACGGAGTGGTGAAGGGAGGCAGCCACCTTCTTCGCAGACGGCTTTTCTCCCCGGTCAAGGGCTTGCAAGGGCTTGCAAACCGATTCCAATGGGTTGGGAATGGCCAGGAGCACAGAGTGAACTGGTGGTGGGAGATACATATCGATACGTGAGACAGCTCTGTGGGCAGCGAGGCCCTCTGATGTGTGTGCACACCCTGTCGACCTAAGCTGTGTCTTCCTCCCGTCCACTTCCGAGACATTGGCGCTTACTCCCCACGGTGATGTCTGAACACCAAGGCGATTATTTCTCTAATAAGCTTTTAACAAGCACCATATTGAGCCAAGTACATTTGAACGAGATCATTATTTAGCCGAACGGAGTGCAAATGAAATGTAGAGAGGCGCGTTCTCCGCCAACAGGGGCCTGCAGAGCGCTCGGAGCGGCCGCCGTCTCTCACAGGGACGTCTCTCTCTAGAGTTCACCGTGTGCTTTAGAGCGGCGCCCGGACCGCTCCCAGAGGCTGGCTTGAGAAAGGCAAAACTGAAATACAGAAACGAGTGCGTTGAGAACCTTCACAGACCCCGGAGGGTGGGGGGATGAGGGGGGGCGGTCCCATTTTACATCTGTCTCAAAGTGGGCTGGACTTGACTCCTCACGCAGAGCTGACGTGTTGGGGGGCCCAGGGCCCAGCCTAGGTGGGAGCGTGGCTTCCTGGTCCAACTTGGGCTCTGGGGGTAGTACGAGCACCCTTTCCACCGTTTCTTAGGTGCTAGTTTTCTAGCCGCCTGAGGACGCTCGGTCAGCGTGGGGTTTTCCTCGAGTTGAGCAGACTCTGCATTGTAAAAGGGCTCGCCCTTGAACGCCACATTTGTGTTTAATGCTGTGGGATGTGGTTTCTGGCTCCAATTTGTTTCACAGTTTTTTTCCCCCCATTCTTAAACCATTCATGTGGTTCTGATATCTGCTTAAATATCCCGCCTCCAGCCCTCTTTGTTGTTTCACATCTCTTTTCTTGACCTTTTTTTTTTTTTTAGTTGTGGATTTTACTTTTTCTCCCGTCTCGTGGACCCACAGGTCTCAGTTACAACCCAGTTCCTCCCCATGCATCTTCTCTCAGGTCGGCTGGAGACGGAGACATTTCTCACGTCCTCAGAACGTGTCCAGTCATAAAGGCACCCCCTGAGCTGATGGGGCTCCTGTCCCAAGCCCTGCCACCAGAATCCGTCGGGGTCCCCTCTTTAGAAACCGGAAGCCCTCTGCTAGGGGAACAGTGTCAGCATCTGAGAGTCTGAACACGGGGCGGCTCCTTGGGAGCCATTTATGGAGCCTGCCCTCGCTTCTCCGGGAGGGAACCTGAGGCCCGGAGAGGGCCTGTGGTGACGTACAGAGCAGATGGAGGAGCCAGGGGACGAGGACTTGAATAGAGGCCGGGGTCTCCCAGGCCTGGCAGCCTGCTCCACGCACCCCTCCCTCCCTTCAGTGCTGGGCCTGGGCTCTGACGTTGCTCAGGTGGGTGTACAGGGACACCCCTGAGGAGACCTTGGCCCTACAGGGCATGGTTCTCTGTTCTTTTTCCTTTCCGCTCACACAGTGTTTCAGTAGAAGCCTTTTCTTTGCAGACGGGAATTTGGGAGTCAGGTACCCAGGACTTCTCCCCGTGCTTCCTTCCAGCACATGTTGGCATGGTGGCTCTGGTTGGGGGAGGGCGAATCTTTTCCAAGCTGGCAGAGCCAGTCCAGGCTCAGCCCGTTTCCCACCCAGATAGCCAGTGTCCGCCCGGATGCCGGTGTGTGAGGAAGCCCCTGGTGCTGCCGCTTAGGAGACAGATGCTAAAACAGGGCCCTACCTGCGCGCCCGTGTGTCCCACCCAAAGCGAGACAGGCCAGGTCTCTCTCCCGGGCACGAACTCAGGCCGCCTCCTCCCTGCATTTGGGTTTGGGAGACCCGCCTTAGACCAACATGTCTTTGTATGCGCTCTGGTGCTGCGGGTCTCGGTGCTGATGTGTCTCCCCCTCTGCCCCTCCCCATCTTCTCTTCCCTTTAGGTCCCGGCCTGGCCTTCATTGCCTACCCAAAAGCTGTGACGATGATGCCGCTGCCCACTTTTTGGTCCATTCTCTTTTTTATTATGCTTCTCTTGCTTGGACTGGATAGCCAGGTATGTACTGATGGAGGGGCTGGCCCCAGGGCGGGACTGCCCAGGGGGAACCTGGTTCCGGAAAAGCCTCCTTTGCCATGTGTGAGGCGGTTACACCCTTTCCACCCTCACATCAGACCTGTCACCCCTTTGGCCAGCAAGGGTTCCTCTGGGAACCCGGAGTGGGAAAGTCCTTAGGGCCGCAGAAGCAGGACATCTGCCCCAAAGCTCAAGTTTTTGACCTCAGCCAGGGGAAATGGACAACCGAGGGTGTGGTTAAACAAAGCCCTAGGTGGGAACTAAAAGGGCGAGGCCGGCACAGAAACTGTGCGCTCCGTGGAGAGGCTGGGCAGGGCGGGGCCCAGGGTAGATAAGGCACAAGGGCAATACAGGGAAGGGGCAAGCGTCTCTGCTTAGAGCACAGGCGGTCCCTGCCCGGCCAGCACTGACGGTCCTGAGTGGGGCTGGGGAAGCTCACCACACCCTTCTGTGCTTCCTGGAGCATAGGAGCCAGGGAGCTGGTCCCACAGTGAGACCCTGGTCCTCCGGTGCCTCCTAAACAGCCGAGCGCGGGGAGCCTCCCTCAAACCACCCTGTCCTCCGGAGGTTCTGGCTCCTGCCCTCCTGAGGCAGAACTGCGCTTCCTAACCCCCACAGCCCCTCTCCCCAGGGCTCAGGCCTCCACCTAGTGCTCAGTGAGCACCAGCCAGGGGCTGCATCTGCCTTGGGGGTCACACAGTTCTAAGCCCCCCAAGCTGCTGTTTGATGGTGGGCACATTTCCTCCTCCTCTGAGCCTCACTTTCCTCCTCTGGTAAATGGGTGTGATTGTATCTCCCTTGCCTTGTATGAAGCACCAGGTACAACGCCTGGTGCAGAGCAGTCCGTGGTGCTGGGAGGATGCATAACATGAGCTCTCGGTCACCTGTCCCTAGAGATATGTGTATTTTCACAGGGGTCTTCTCAAGAGCACAGGTGTGTGACTCCAGAAGTGGGAAGCTGTGGTGTGCGGGGCAGGCTGGTCCTGTGCCCAGGCTAGTTAGAATCTTGCATGTGGTGTCTGCCACCCAGGGGCCAGCACCTGAGGGCAGTCACGGACAGCAGGCATTTTGCAGCTTCCTGTGTGGTCTGGGGGTCTGGCTGCCTCATGAGGGTTGTTGGTCATCTGGGACCCAGTGAGAGGTGGGGTGTGGCCAGTTCAGGAGAGGGCATTGCCGCCCACCCCGAGGGCAGCAGCACAAAGCCAGTGCCCAGGGCGGGTCCCCGGAAACTCAGAGGAAAGTCTTAGAAGGTCCCGCAGAGCAGAGGGAGGCAGTCCACCAGCAAGGTCAAGAACAGAGCCAAGGATTTGGCAGACAAGGGAGCAGGATTAGCAGAAAAGACAGAATGAAAACATTTGGGGGATTGAAAACAAAATGCTCCCACAGTTGTTGATGGGCTTGAGCTGTGTAAACAGCAGGAGGGCTCCATTAATCATCCCTAGTTAATGAGTTTGGCCTTCGGAGGCCCCAAGCAAATGGCTTTTATAACTTTTTCCAGACCTCTGAGTGAAAGCAAAAAACAAAAATAGAGAGAGGTTAATAAATGATGAGGCCTGACATCGCCATGGGCCCAAAATAGGCCTCCTGGGCTACAGAAACTGCTTCCTGAGCAAGCGGAGGTGGTTTTATTCATTAGATTTTCTCTGAGCTCGCCCCACCGTGGCCGAGGCACTAAGGGACCCTCAGTGAGCTCTCGAAGCCAGCCTCAGAGGGAGGCTCACAGCGTGGAGCTCTGCTGAGATCCCTTCCATGACCTGCCTCCAGAACCAGCAAGGAATGTGGTGGGCTTATACCTGGGGAGCTGGGTGGGGCCTGGTGTCTCCAGTCCAGTGGCGTAGGTTGGCACCCCTCCTTTGCACCATGCACTCTGTGAACTCGGGGACATAACCACCTCACACACCACCAGCACTGACAGGTCAGAGCACTGCCCTTGGAGGTGCTCACACGGGCCAGGCTTCATGCAGGCTTTCTGTGTGCGTGTGTGTGTGGTCAGATACACAGACCATAAAATTACTCATCTTCACCATTTTGAAGTGTGCAGTTCAGTGGCATTAAGTACATTCACATTGTGCAACCATCACCATCATTCATCTCCAGAATTTTTTTTGTCTCCCCGACGGAATTTCTATTCTCATTAAACACTCACTCCCCACCCTTCCTTTCCCCAGTCTGGCTCCTCCCCCACCCCTACATTAGCTCCTTAATCTGCACAATGTCCGAATCCAGGAAAACTGAGGCGTAGAGAGATGAGGGTTCCCCCGGAGGCCATGCTCAGCTGGTTAGTGGGTGGAGCCATGACTTGACCCTGGGCTGCCTGTTCCCAGACCCGCTAGTTTGTCCCTCTTGCCTTCCCTTTGAGTTCTCCCCAAGTAGCTGCCACCCCTGGAAGCGCAGAGACCCACAGGCCACCTTAGTGGGGCCTCTCGCTGATGGAGGAGCTTGACGCTTGCTCATTACAGGAAATGCTCTCAGAATTTCTAGCCTTTGGGGGCCACTCTCTGGTTTAGGGGCCATCGTACTGCTGAGCGTGTCTTGGTGAGAGGAGTAGGGACGTCGCCCACATAGAGGCAGGAGCCTGTGGATGTCCAGCCTGCCCGAGGGGACACAGTTTGTGAACAAACATCACAAGACGAGGGCCGGCCCCCCGTCCCAGGAGTCCCCCCTCTCAGGCCCTGATATGTGTTAAAACCAGTGCATCACCCATTGCCAGGTCACTCTCACGAGTTCACATCTGTCTCAGCATCCCTGCTGAGCAGGCAAGGCCCTCCCATTTTACAGAGGGAGAAACTGAGGCTTGGAGAAGGCAGGGTCACATAGCGATTAAGTGTGTGAAGGGGCTGGTGGGGAGGGAGTGAGGAGACGGTGTTCTCCGGCAACGCAGGCCACTTGGAAAAGAGGGGCTTGTGCAAGTCTTGGCCCTGACTCCCATGATCTTCCCGTCTGTAATTTCCAATCTCAAAAAAAAAGAGTGAACCTTTGTTTTTAAATTCCTACTGAGGCTAACATTTGAGCTGCAGGTTTGCTATTATTCGGTAGTAATTTAGGTTCAAAACCCCTTCAGCGGACACATCAATGAGAGGTCGAAAAATCAGCGCCTTGTATTTGGGCTCCTTTCAAGAGCCTCTTGGTCCTCTTTTCCTTGAATCCCTGGCAACAAAGAGGCATTTATTTCTCCTGCCCCTTCAGCACATGAAAGGGACCTGTTCCTCTTTGTATTCCCTGCTCCTCC
>NW_006286675.1:6186886-6229690 GCF_000327345.1 Myotis davidii | reverse complement strand
GTGTAGGAACATGCCTTCCCAGCAGCCTCTCCCAGATGAAAGAACAGAACTTAAAGGACTCAGATGGGCCTCAGAGGGGTGTCGGTGGGCAGGGCAGTTTGTCTATGGCCATCAAATGTAAAATGAGGCTCGCAGCCCTTTCATCCTGAAGTTTTACTTGTGCACATGAGCCTCAAGAGAGATGGAGGGAAGAGTCCTTGCCCAGGTCAGTAGCTGCAGAGGCTGGAAGCCACCTGTTGGCACCGGTTAGGTCTCTGACGACATGTGTCCACGGGATGGAGTTTTAAGCCGCCATTTGAAAAACAAGGCAGCTCTCCATGTAATGCTATGGGTCTCCAAGATAAATTATTAGGTGCAAAGATGGGAAGAATTAGAAAGATTGAGACTCATTCTAGGACATTACCACACATTTGGGATCCCAGGGATGGGGTCCCAGTGTCCAACGAGCCCTGGAGTCATGACTGCGTTGAGCTCACACACGTGGGCAAGTAGGTGGGCACACGCACATGCAAAATTCTCTGTGGGCTTACGATCCCCAAAGAGTTAAAAAACCACCATGTGAATCTGATGGGGGAAACTGAGGCCCAGACTTGCCCTGCGTTACCCACCCATTTGAGCAACCCCAGGTGCCTGGTCCAGCTGGGCACTCGAGGCCTGGAAATGAGGGGCACTACCCTTGGCTTCAGAGAGGACCAAGACCAAAGTGTGTGGAGGTTGTCTTGTTGACACACTTATGCCAACACACGTGCCAGGGCAGAGGTCGGCATCAGCTTCCAAGGAGCGGTCATTCTTGAGCTGAGTCTTGACTGATGAGGGAAAGGCGTGCTGGTGGCAGGACGAGCCTCAGCAGAGAGGCGAGCTGTGGAATTCGGGGAGGACTGTGCATGGGCCACTGCAGCCTGACCACAGGCCGAGCCCCAAGGCCGGTTCACACGCTTGGACCTGACCCCACCGGCTGACTGTGGTGCGCGCTCCTCTCTCCGAGCACAGGGAGGTGCAGGACATCGGCCGCTCAACCTCTCTCTTTTCCCCTCCAGTTTGTTGAAGTTGAAGGACAGATCACATCCTTGGTTGATCTTTACCCATCCTTCCTAAGGAAGGGTTTCCGTCGGGAAATCTTCATCGCCTTGATATGTAGCATCAGCTACCTGCTGGGGCTGACGATGGTGACGGAGGTAGGTGGCTCTCACTTGGCACGAAGGGCCTCCCCTCATAGGGATCTCGGTGCCCCAAGAGTTCAGAGCAGTTTGAGGCCGTACCACCTTCCTGGTCCCCCCAACAGCTGGATGAGTGACCAAGATGGGCAATCTAGCCCCACCTAATTCAGGGGTCCTGCCCTGCCCAGGGGCCTACACTGTGGAGGAGAGTCCAGCAGTGGACCCAATCTCTTCCCTTTCTCCTGTTAGCTTGACAGCCCTGCTGCTCTCTGTCTTCCTCCTCCTGGAAGGCCTGGGGGAGGGGGGCCTCAGCTAAAATCCATGTTAACAACAGCTCTGCTCACCCTGACTGTGCAACGCCCTTCTCAGGCCTGCGGGGAGGTGGCTCTCCAGGGTAAATACTGTAGGCAGTGCTGACCGAGGCCGGAGGGTGCGCTGTTCAGAGAGTGGGCAGGGCCCCGAGAGGATCTGTTCAAGGTGGGACAAAGAAGCAAGAGAGGAAAGGAGAGGAGTGTCTGAGGCAGCAGTGGATCAGCACATCTAGCAAGAGGTGGGCCAGGGAAGAAAAGATCCTTGTGCTAAATAACGTAGGCAGGTGAGCTGAGCATAGGCCAGGGCATGCTCTCTCCAGTCCCTCTCCCCTCCCATCTCCCCATGTCCTCCTGCAAAGGGTTGCATTGGCCCCCAAACTCAATTCAGGGTTTCCCATCACCACTTTTCCTTACTGGAAGCAAAAGTAAATGTATTTTTCTAGAAGTATCTGTAAGAAACCTCCCCCTCAAAACGTAGATCACAAGCCCATACACTGAGCAACTAGATGTTCCTCAAGTCTCCTGTTGGCCATGGCTGGTTTTAAGTACCTCCTTTGGGGGCAGCCTTCAGGGAACTCGTCATTTTTTGCTAAGGAAGACGTTGTTTGCTGTACTTTTCCCGTGTGTGCGTGCGTGTGTGTGTGTGTGTGTGTGTGAGAGAGAGAGAGATTAAATTTGTCAAACATGAAGTGGAGTATCTTTATACACAGGTACTCTGGTATCATAGTCTTTGCCAATTTTTCTTTTGGGTATTATATTTTCTTTTAGATTTTCTTATTGATATACCAGAGCTCTTCATATATTAAGGGAATTAGAAACTAAATCAAACTTCTGTTTTCTTCTTCACAGGGTGGCATGTATGTGTTTCAACTCTTTGACTACTATGCAGCTAGCGGTGTATGCCTCTTGTGGGTTGCATTCTTTGAATGTTTCGTTGTTGCCTGGATATATGGTGAGTACCGGTTTTTGCATATCTTCTCTCACGTCTCTCCTTTGGGCCTCACTATTTAGAAGCTTCGGAAACAGAATTCTAAGGGGAATGCATTCTTTTTTTTTTTTTTTTAATATATTTTATTGATTTTTTACAGAGAGGAAGGGAGAGTGACCGGAATCGAACCCGGGACCCTTCAGTCCGCAGGCCGACGCTCTATCCACTGAGCCAAACCGGTTTCGGCGGGGAATGCATTCTGAGTTGAACATGAAGGCCTTTCCTGCCCTGGACTTTTCATCTGAAGGCGGCCCCTTCCCTGTACACATAAATATGGTTGTAGCCACACTACAGATTCTCCCTGTGCTAAAGGTGCAAGGTGTGACTGCTTGTTTTGACAAACACATGACTTGGCTGTGCAGGGGGTCTATCTGTGATAACTCTGGGGCCCAGAATGGTCCACTAGACCTCCTTGAGACCTTGGATTGGTCAAAGCAGGTTTTGAGTGGGATACGCCTGAGGTGGCCAAAAAATACAGGATGCCCAGTTACTTTTGAAATAATTTCAGATAAACATCTGCTGTACATGGGTCTATGTGCTGGGACCAGGATCAGGCCCCAGAGACCCCGCATGGCACTGAGCCCTTGCTCTGCCGCTCCCTGGGTGGCTGCTGGCATGGCATGGGGCGCCGTGTCACCATCTGTCTACCCGTCTCTTGCAGGCGGTGATAACTTGTATGACGGCATTGAGGACATGATCGGCTACCGGCCTGGGCCATGGATGAAGTACAGCTGGGCCGTGGTCACTCCAGTTCTCTGTGTTGTGAGTTTCCTCTGGCCTGGCCGTGGGGAGTAGCCTTTTCTCACCTGCTAAACCGTTTTGCATTCACATCTGCTGAGCGCTGTCCTGGAACAAGCCCAGTGACAGCCCCGCCACCCCCACCCCCGGAAGGAGGCGGGGCAGGCTGCTCCAGAAGGTTATCTTGAGATGAGTTTTGAAGGATGAGTAGGAGCTTGTCAGGAAGAGAAGACGGGAAGGAGGTTCCTGGCAAAGGAACCAGCCCATGCAAAGGCAAAGGGTTCTCAGAGAGGAACACATATCGGGGCGCATCGAGGAACTCGGGGATCCGTGAGAGAGCACGTCATCTTTCCCCAAACCCTGCCAGAGCTCGCGAGCCCACTTCCAGCCCCTGGTTACATTAAGCAGCCATTGGATGTCCCAGGGAGAGGTCACAGACATGGGAGTGGGGTGCTCCTATGGCAGGTATGGGTCCCAGGCTGGTACAAAGCTTCCTGGCGTTGGGAGAGCCCAGACTGCCACCTCCTGGTACTCCCCTGTCTGTCCCAGCCCCACGCAGAAGGACAGGAACAACAGTAGGTGCCCAATGGAAGCATCTGCTGCCTAATGCTTCCTCCCTCCCCCCATCATCAATTCTAATGTAGATGGATTTGCTTTCCCATCAAACACACCATTAGATCACGAGGATAAGTCATTTTCACATTGCGGGTCATCCAGGACAACCTGGGGTAGACTCAGGGGCTGCCATTCTGACCAGAGCAGGAGCCGTGGGCCCACCCAGCCCAGCCGTTTGTGGAACAGGGGATCTCTGCACAGGCTCCGGGGCTCAGAGCTGACCCCACCTTATCCATCCCACTGTTCATGGACCTCGATGGCCACCGGTCATTTGTTGGGCTGAAAGCTGGGCTTGGACACCCATGTGGGCAAGGCCCAGGTCCATCCTTTGTTCTGAGGTCTGGGTCTGGGTCTCAGAGATGGAGATGGGTTGGGAGGGGCGGAAAGACTTTCACCCACGCAGCTGTCATTTATTGTGCACCTGCTGTGTGCGCCTGGAACTTCACCAAGTGCTAGAGAAACTGGGGAACAACACACATACCCCCGACCCCTCACTGACTCAGGCTTGGTGAGCGCGGTGTGTGCCGAAGAAGTGATTGCAACCACGTGCTCTATGGGAAGGAAAAGTATGGGTGCCCGGCTGCGACTGGGCAGGGCCTGGGCAGGTAAGGCAGGAGCATGGGAACTAGATCAGGAGCAGGAAGAGGAGGTGAGGGAAAAGGAGGTCCAGTCAGAGGGACCAGCCTGGTCTTAGGGGCCTGAGGCTGAGGAGCGGGAAAGGGTTCAGGGTGACTGGACTGTAGACATAGAGGAAGGGGTGGGGGCAGGTGAGAGGGAAGGGGCGCAGCTCCTGGTGGCTCCTACCAGGCTGAGGAGCTAGGACCGCATCCTGAAGGCACAGGGCAGCCGCAGAGGGTTTTGAGGTGCCCAGAGCAGTGAGGTGGGACGTGGTCCGATTTGACTGGGGGAGGTCCTTCGGCTGCAGACTGGAGGAGGAGGATGTGAGGCCCCTGGGGGGGACATGCCTTGGTCCCAGAAGCCACCACCTCCCAATGGCCAGGACCCCCCTGACTGCCCCCATCTTTCCACAGGGATGTTTCATTTTCTCTCTCGTCAAGTACATACCCCTGACCTACAACAAAGTGTACGTGTACCCCACCTGGGCCATCGGGCTGGGCTGGTGTCTGGCCCTGTCCTCCATGGTGTGTGTCCCCTTGGTCATGGTCATCCGCCTCTGCCAGACGGAAGGGCCGTTCCTCGTGGTGAGCACTCGGGGCCCATCTGGGGGGCGGGGGGTGGGGGGAGGCTGAAGGCCAGCCTGCTGGTAACCTTGGACACGCCATTTCCCCTGAGTCCTGCACCCCTACCTGCCCCATCGAGGGGTGGGGATTGTGGGCAGAGGGTGCAGGGGGGGAGGGGGGGCCTGGAACAAAGTACAGTTCACATGGGAGGAGCTCTGTGGGGACATTCAGAGCTGGGCTGGAGCAGGAGGAGGAATTTGCCACGCAGAGAATTCGAGAAGGGAGGGTATGGGACGTGGTGCAAGGAGGCGACAGCCCTTGGGCCGCAGTGGCACGCTCTGGGGGGTGGGTGATGAGGCTCCAGAGGTGGCAGCCTCTTTGGACGCCAAGCTCAGAGCTTTGGCTTTATCTTGGGAGCAGTGGGGGCTGCATTTCTGAAGCCCTGAGATAGGAGCCAGGAGCCAGGGGGGGGAGCCCAGCCCACCCTGATCCCAGAAGCCACCCACCTGTCTGCTGCCGACCTCAGAGGCCACCTCTGTTGGCCTCCCACCTCCTCCCAGAAATTCCTCAGACAATACTGTAGATTCCAGGGCACTTTCCAAGAAATCCTTTTCTTAGAATCTCCCTTAACCTTTGGGCTTGGGTGGGCTCCAAGATTGCACTGTTTTGTTCTGGGCTGTTTTTATTGTTATTCTCTTAAAAATCTGGAGCCAGGATGTCCTGGGGCCCTGGCTCCCCTTGGACTGGGTGGGTTTCCTTATGGCCAGGCGAACGGCCTGGAGGTGTTGGGGGGAGAGAGGCCTGGCAGAAAGCGACCAGCCTTCCCCAGACAGAGGAAGTAAGCAGGGCCGTGCCAGGGAGGAAAGCATGGCGCTCGGCCTGGGGTGTTCCTGCAGCTTCGGCTCCTTGTATTTCCTCAGAGGACACAGGGGAAGACCCCAGTATTCAGCCAGACTGGCCCTTTTATTTGTTAAAGTATTGAAATACTGAGCCCGGGGACGTACAGGCAATAGCTACTGCCCTGAGCCCTCCGGTTATATACACATACAGGACATCAACCCAGCCCCTCCCCGGGAGTTCCCAGAATGGCCCTACCATCCTGAAACTGAAGGGTTAATTGGAAGCATAGCAGAGGGGCTTGGATGTCTGTTCTGATTGGTCAGTACCCAGAGCCATTACATAGTTCAACCATGGGGGTGGGACACAAGGACACCCAACAGGTCACTAATTTGTGTCCCTTCAAAGTCTAATTTTATTTATTAAATTTTTTTTTTTAGAGAGAGAAAGAAACATTGATTGGTTGCCTCCTGCACACGCCCGACGGGGGATCGAACCCACCACCTGGGTATGTGCCCTGACTGGGCATGGAACCCCCTGCCTTGTGGGGTACAGAGGACATTCCAGCCAACTGAGCCCCACCAGGCAGGGCTTCAGAGTCTAATTTTAAAACATCTTTTCAGCCTCAGTGTAAAATGGTTTGGTCAGAGTGGGGCTGGTGTGGAAGAGGAGGAAGGGGTGGGTGAGGAATCCACTCCACCCCACACTTGCACCCCTTCCTTCTCTACACAGCTAACCCCCTCCTCTGAAGGCAGTTGAACCACCAGCCATCTGCCTTTGCTATGTGTCCCTGGGGCTCCCCGCTGCACCGGTTGCCCAGGTATCTGCCCACCATGACTGTCTCCCGGAGCCAGGTTCTACAGACCCAGGTCCATCCTGGGAGGAGTCCAGTGGCATCTCAGCCCCCATGTAAACAGCTCGAGTGGCTGCCTGGGGCCTTTGTCTCCTGTCCCTCCTGCCGCATGCACACCCCACTATACCAGATGTGCAGAGGGGAGCGATGGAAGGGGAGCAGGATGCCCTTCCTGCTGGCATCCTCCCCGTCCCCCCCGCCCTTTACCTGTGGCCTCCAGCCGGTCCTTCAGGGACTAGGCAGGCAACCCAGGTGCGGGAAGCCACTGGGGCGGGCCCAGGAGTGACCTGGAGAAGGTGATGGAAAGCTACAGCCGGCAGCGGTGTGCTCAGTTGGGCCAGTGGTTATTGAGAGGGGACCTGGGCCCGCAGTTGCCAGATCTTGCCGTTTTTAAAAGAGAAGGTGGCACTCTGGGTTTTCAAATGAAATACCGTAGCTTTTAGTAAGCAGCTCTGGAACATCATAAACTGAATGCCCGTATAGACAACGTCTTGTTCACAACTGCTCTCTACTTACGTTTCTGAGTGGACACTTGACGGAGGGGGAGGGAGGGCTGCGAGGCAGGGGCCCTGAGTCCGGGTCCCAGTTCTGCCATTGGTTCTTCGGGGTTCTTGGGGGAGGGCTCTTTGCCTCACAGATTCCATGAGTGGGCAGCCAGCTGGGAGGACGAAGGGACCTCAGAGAACCTTAGTTCCTGTCTTTGTTTGCCGGTGGATGAAACAGGAGGTGCAGAGAGGAGAGCAGTTAGTGAAAGGCCACGCGGCACGCTGGTGGGACCCAGGTAGGGTAGAGGGCGTGGGACAGAGACCCAGACGCCTGACTTCCCACCCGTGCCTGTCCCCTTCCTTCTCCAGAGACTCAAGTACCTGCTGACCCCGAGGGAGCCCAACCGCTGGGCTGTGGATCGAGACGGGGCCGCACTCTACAGCTCCCACTCGACCATGAACGGCACTCTCATGAAGCCCACCCACATCATCGTGGAGACCATGATGTGAGCTCTCTCGGGCCGACGGCTGCTTTCCTGCTGTTTACTAACATTAGATTCTCATAGGACCAGGTTTACAGAGCTTTATATTTGCACTAGGATTTTTTTTTTAATTGTCACAGAAAATATTACTGTGTATGTGTGTGTGTGTATGTGTGTGTGTGTATGTGTGTGTGTATTTTGTGTTGATTTGGGGATATTTTGTACAAAAAAACAAAAACAAAAACAAAAAAAATACAACAACCCATGGGCAGAAGTCCGGGGCAAGGCAGAGCTTTCATACTGAATTAGATGTATTTTATGGGAACTGGTAAATTTTTCTTTGTATTTTTTTTTTACATATAATTATATGTACACTTAGAGATTGTCATACACTTTTACCACTTGAATTGATCTTGCCAGCAATAGATCTCATTTTCAAAAGCAATTCTTTGGTGCTTGTGTAGCTGGCAGAAAGTTCTGCCCCCCAGCCCCTCCCCCCCCAAATAAAACAACACAGGGTGGAATTTTCCTGGGACAGTCAACCCATTTTAAAGGTGTAGTACCTCCCAGACCTGGTTCAAGTCGAAGCAGGGAGAGGGCCCCACCCGCTGGCCAGGCCCACAGGGGCCTGAGAAAGGAGGGCTGTGCGGAGTTGGCTCAGGACACTTGTAACCAGGAAGAGAGATCCAAAATGCTGAACCAGCCCCTCAAATAAAGGCGCTGACTGAAAGCTGACAGGTGAGGCCTGATAGCAAAAAACAGAACCCCGCCTTTTATTTTGAGGTCAGTGTATTTGGTGAGGGACGAGGGGTGAGCGAGTGGACCAAAGGAAGCGGCCCAGGGTTCGGGTGGCCCAGTGTTGGGGAGGGGTGCTTTCCCCTCATCTCTCCATCCTCATCTCCCAGAGACCGGGAGAAGCTCCTGGCACCGCTCGTTAAGACCCCAGCCCAGGCCATCGCGGGCTCCTCACAGGGAGAACCAAGGGCGTTCCGGGGCCTTTAGCGAATGCTTGAATCCATAAAGTGCTCTCAGAACTCTTCCTCCCAGTTTAGTCACAAGTGGGACGCTGGGTAGACCCCTGGCGGCCATAAAACTCTTCACTCCACCCCCCCCCCGCCCCCCGCAGTTCCTGATGTCAGATATGCACTACATGGGACCGAGAGGGGGCCGTGGGGGGGCGTTTTCTAGGAAGTGGGGTTGTTGGGGGGCTGGCACCCCAGAACTGGCTTGACCAAGAATGGCGTCCTCTCTGAACCAGCAGGGAAGGTACTCACCTTTAACATCCCGGGTGTGGACACACCTCCACCCTGGCCCCCATTTGGACCTCAACTGTGCCATTTTAAAGTCACTTCCAAGTTCAGTCTAAACGAAACCGAAGCGTCACAAACGGCAGTGACTGCCTAGCAGCGGGGTGGAGGGTGGAGATTCAGAGCAGGGGCTCTCTGAATCCTGGAACCCCCCTCCCCCAATCTGAGAGAGGGAGGAGGCTTAGCTGTCCCCCTCCCCAGGGGCAGAGGCCACACTGAACCTCTTGTCTTGGTAAACTTTCACATTTCGCTGTTTCCAAAGCATCTGCTCTGCCAAACAACACCTATTCCAGGCCGTTCCGTTCCGACGTGTTCCTGTTTTCCTATGTGTCGATGGTTGCTGCTGTGTCTGATTGGACTTTGTTGGTTTTTCCCCCCCTAATTTTACCGAGTAGCAATGTGACCTGTTTTCCTGTCTTATGGAACTTTAGTAAACTAACCACTGTCAGCGATTGGGGACAGGTGATCATGGAGCGAGGGGGCTTGGCACGCTGTGGCTGCCTGGGCACCTGTGGTCATTTCAGGCTACACACATCTCCCCTCTGGGGCTCAGATCCCCAGGGAAAGGCCACAGGGCGGCAGGCAAATTGCAACATCCTGGAAAGGGCCCGAGGAAGGCCGCTCCTTGTCAGATTCCCAGACCAAATTCCAGACCAAAGACACATGCAGACCAAGTCCCCAGGTGCCAGCTGGGTGGAAGGTCAGCCACGTTCCCCAAGCCCACCCCTCACACCTCCCTGGGCACCTGTCTCCAATCGCGACCCTCGTGTCTGCCCCCCTAGCTCTGGTGTATCCGCAGAACTTGGCTCTATGAGTACAATGTGGAACAACGCGCGGCTTCTCTATGTCTCCACATAAAGGAAACTCCTTGGCACTCAGACTCTGTCCGCCTGTCTCTGGAGAAGGGGCGGTGCTGCGCCCACTCTCGGCCTGGGGGGGGTCAGACGTTCTGCTGCCCGCAGAACCTGGAAGGGGTGCGAGGGAGGTGTTTGAAGAGCGTTTAGGATGCAGAAATGGGTGAGGGCCCAGGATAAACTCACCAGGGAGAGGCCTCATCACACTGGGCCTGGGCCATGTTGGCCCCTGCAGGGAGGCACACAGTCAGTGATGGAGAGGCTGGGGGTGGGGGTGGAGGGAGCAGTGAACGCTCTCATAAAATGGGGAAATGGAGGACTCGGGGGGAGGGGGGGTGACTTTGGCCCAGCAAGTGGGGACGGAACCAGTCCAGACCGTGCACAGTCAGTTCCGGCTGCAGGTCCTCTGAGGTGCGCATGGCGAGTGCAGCTCCTCAAGACCAAGGACGAACGAGCCTTCAGGAAAAAGGAAACGCTCCGTCCAGGGTTGGGAGACGAGGTGAGCGGCACCTCTACCCACTTTGACCATCCTTGGGCCAACCGGCCCCCACGCTGTGACTCAGGCCTGTGCACCGGTCGCCCTGGCCCTGCACCCGGGGGCCTCTGTGAGCAAGGCGTCCAGATCCCTGTGGCACATGAGGAGACAGAGGCCCACAGCAGCCAGTCGCTGCACAGAGGCAGGACCCCAGGCAGGACTCAGAGGAGGCCACTCCCAGGCAGCAGGACGTGGCCTTGGATTCTGATTTCCAGGCAGAACATACTTCCCTCTCGGTCCCTCCGGTCCCAGCACAGCCCCGGAGACAGTGATGAAGCATCAGGGGAAAGGCAGCCCCCCTCGGCCTCGCACAGGGCATCTGTCACCAGGTCCCACCTCGCCGCCGTGGCCAGTGGCCCAGCCAGCATCTCACACTGCCCCCTGGATGGGGAAGTGCTCTGTGCAGCCAGAGCTGGAGGCAGAGGTGCCTCCCGTCCCCACACCGTGGACAGGCCAGGGGAGGACCGAGAGAAAGCCCCTCTGGGCAGCTAGAGGGCCCAGCCAGACCTCAGACCCACCGTCGGGCGCCTCCCAGCTGGGCCTTCACATGGATGCTATAAATACCACTGTGCAAAAATGCAACAAGCACAAAGCCACAAAACAAACCCCCGATCTCAAAACTGGAGAGGAATGCGGGCCCTCCCTCTCGGAATGCATCCTGCTGGAAGGGGAGCCGCTTCATTGTTCTCTGTGGGTGTCACTCAGACGTGTTCTGACAAGGTCCCGAAGGATGAAGCGTCTTGTGATACATTTGGCTTCGAACTGAGGCGTTAGCTCCATTTCGCTCCCCCCCGCCCCCCATTAATTTTCAAATCCTTACCAACTGTGACTCTGTATTTAGCACAAGAGAAAGCTGGGGACGCGGTTTTGCCTCCTTCCAGAAATATGTCTGGCTCATCAGAACTTTTTTTTTTTTAACATCAAAATATTTTAAAGATATTTTAAACTTTTGTAAAGAAAAAAATCCACCAACAAGAGACTCTTCTGAGGAGGAACATTTGTATTTGAATAAGACCCTTGGTGTGTAATTCAGTCTTGCGATATACAAGCTTTTGTGTATAAATGTTTTATGATCTGAATCCCTGTATTTTGCAGGGTGTTTCCTCTTTTGCTTTCTAGATACATATGTATATCGATATTTTAAATCCATCTTTGCTTTTTTTTTTTTAGAGGAGTTTGTAATCACCTTATAACATGAAAATAAATATTTCCTTTTTAAATCCACCATGTGGGGTTCTATTTTGATGAGGCTGTTCTTTCTTCCATTTGGCAAGTGCTCCACAGTTCCCGAGGGGCTTGCAGGTCCGCCCGCGGTGCTCCTCACAGGTGGTCAAGGTTGGGGGCACTGAGGTAGAGGCTTCCAGAGGGGACGTGGTTTGCTCAAGGGCACACGGCAAGGCTGTGCAAGAGTCATTCACACCCAGGCCCACTGACTCGGGCTGGGTCTGTCGGTCCTTCTGAGTAACGCTCACCTGCTACACACATACCCCCGTGCAGCTGGTGTATCTCCCATAGTCTCCCGAGCCTCAGTTTCCCCATCTGGGATTAAACCCCACCCCGCCCGTAAGGATTTAGGGATGATTAGAGGTGATGCTCATAATGTATAAGGCCCTCACCTACCTGCACTGGCTCCGTTTCCTTCTTTCCTGGCCCGGGCTTCTCCTGCTGTAAGCCCAGCCAAGGGGGCATCGGGAGGGAGCCACGAACTTGAGGTTGGTGCCCTCCCTGCCCAGCCAGCCTCCCACCAGGTGCAGTCACTGAAGCCTGACCCATGCCCTCCCATCAGGGCTGGGATTGCCAGTGCAAGAGTGGGGCCGGGGTTGCTGGAAGGTGGGTAAGTGGCAAGTCCTGGAGGTATGCACATAGGGACCGAACACTGGGACCTCAGAGGGGAGGCCACCGGGACCCCAAAAGATCAGTGGTTGGCACAGATGTCCTCGGCCTCAGGGGTCATAAGCCCGACCCTGTTGTAGGTGGAGAACAGGGCAGGCGGGTCGCTGTTTGGGGCAGCCTTCCAGCCCACTGGTCACATTACCCTTTGTGAGTGGGAAGGTCAGGGAGCCTGCTGGGTCCTTTCCCCAACTACCCAGACCAAAGGAATCCCAGTATTTCATGATTTATAGACCATGTTAGAATAAAATATCCCCCTCCCCAATTCTTTGTTCTGGCTATCTGCCTTTCTGTTGGCCCCTGTGCACCTTCCTCCCTCCCTCCCCGAGTGTTGTGGCTGTATGTCTTGTGTGCAAATCCTGACTCCATTCCTTCTTACCTGTGTGGCCCTGGACAAGTTACTTAACCTCTCTGTGCCGCACTTCCGCATCTGTGATGTTGGCATGGTAACAGGACTACCTCTGCAAACTGTTGGGAAGATCCAGGGGATTCTTGCAAAGCTCTCAGAACACAGCCAGGCTCTAGGGCTGGTGCTACCGCTCCCAGAAGACCAGCAGAGCCCCGTGCAACCCTGGGGCCGCCCGTGTTCCTAGCCCAGCCACACAAATGCAGTCGGTGTGGTCCAGCCCCTGCTTCTATCCCCCCGGAAAGGAGGAGCTACTCCACCTGGCACAGCTGATGGGAAGAAGCTCTTCCTCTGTCCACACAGAGCTGTGGCTCCTCCAGTGGGACCCAGGCTGCCCTCCAGGCCCCTCCCCCACCTAGGCAACAGACCTGTCAATCATTTGCCTCAGTGGCCTGCTCCTCCTGCACAGAAAATTAAATCCATAGTCCCTACTCATGGTCCCTTCATGTTTGGGCTCTTCGACCTCCAGTCTGGTCTCTAACCCCAGTCCCTTCCGTGTCTCCTTTCTCTTCCTTCGAACCATCAAGCGCATTCCCAACTCAGGGCCTTGGCACCTGCTGTGCCCTCTGCCTGGGTCAGGCTTTCTCCATGTTTCCACGGGGCTGACGCATGTCCTTCAGGTCTTGGCACAAAAGGCACCTCTTCATCGAAGCCCTTCCTGATCCCCTGAGCTAAAGGCCCCCACCCCAGTCACTATCCCTCTTTCTATTTTGTTTTCATTGCTTTTTATTCCTGAAAAAAATATAATTTCACTTGTCAGTTGTCTGTCTTTTGCTAGAATATAAGTTCTGTGCAGACAGGACCTCATCTCTCTTGTTCTTGTTTTCCCCCCGGGGGCTAGAGTGATGCGTCGTACACAAAGGTTTTTTGAGTGGATGATAATGAATTAAGCAAAGGCAGGTGAGATGTCACAAGACCCAAACAGACGCGGACTTGCTAGCCTATGATTTAAAAAAAAGTAAACACCCACTCCAGGTGCACTTACATTATTTTATTTAAAAAAATGCAAATCATCCCAACAGCACCCTACCCCCAACTCCCAAGTCACTGCAGTCCCTGGTGGGACAGACAGATTGACACGGGGTGCAAACACCCCAAATGGCCTTTGCAGTGCAGCCCCTTGGCTTGTAGTGCTTCCCCAGAGCCCTAAGAAACCCCACGTAGAAAAATACTTTACAAGGAATATGCTCTCATCTCAGCCAGAGAAAAATACAGCTTTTAGGGGTGGGAGGGGCGTGTTGCAAGGACTGTACCCAAAATGCATAGGCAGGCAGGACGCTCACCGGGACGGGTGTGAGGAAACGTCAAGTCTGGGATGAACTTCCCCATGAGAAGCCAGAAGAAATATTGCATATGAGAAGGCCGGCCACAGCCTGGAGTCCACCCGCCGAGCCTCCAGGTCCCATTGCATACGCAGGTGGGGACGGGGGATGGCAGAGGCCCCAGCCCCAGGAGGAAGGGGAGCGTTGGTCAGGGTTAGGGTGCATCTTCCCTCGCCTGCAGTCCAGCGTAGCGTCCCCAAGTCAAAGGCCCCAGGAGTGTGTTCTGTCCAACTCTGTCAAGTGACAGAGGCCCAGAGAGGCTGAGCCACTTTCCTAAAGTCACACAGGTGAGGCTGCAAGTGGCCATGTCTCTGCTGTGCCCTCACCCCAAGCTGAGGGTTCTTGGCTCTTGCTTGGTGCCCCTGTAATGGGTGGGCAGCGCCTTTTCCTCGGGGGTGGATGTTCCCGCAGACATCCAAGAGAGTAGAGGCACTGGGCAGTCCCGCCAGGGCATAAGGGCTCTCCAGGGAGGCGGGCCCTTAGGGAGAGTGTGGGCAGGGGGCTGAGGGGCCACAGTGGACACGGAGGCCTGAACCTGCTCAGAGACTGGCCACCCCTTGATTGTCCATTGGGGGGCATCAGTCTCACAGGGGGTCACACAGCAGCCGAGCAGTTGGGGGGTGGGGTCAGGGGGAGGAACAGGCCTTTTGACTCCTGATCTGGTCCCTTGAATGGAAGAACGTTTTTCGGGCCAAGGGGGGACAGAGGCGAAGGGGGTGCAGGTGAGAGTGGGTGCCCCGTTTTTGTGAGACCGCCATCAAGAGCGGGGTGGGGACAAAGCAAAGCCCTGATCTGGCTGCACCCTGCCCGCCCACCTCCATCCCAGGGGCCACACCTGACCACCAGGCGGAGGCCCTGGGCCCTTCTCACAACCAAAAGGGCTTCTGGTCTGTGGAAATGAGGAAAGCAATTTTAAGAGATGCTGGTGCTTCCAGATTTCAAGTGGGAAGGAACTTCCTTGAATGACCACTTTGGACACTGTCACCATTGAGTGTGAGAGAGAATGGCCATCCCTCCAGCCTCTCTCTCTTCTCTCTCTCTCTCTCTCTCTCTGTCTCTGTGCTTCGCCCTCCTCCTTCTCCCCTGAATTGGACACTGGGGAGTAGTTGCACCAGCTTATGTATCGTATTTCCATGGCTTCCCACCTTCACTGAGTGGCAGGTGAATGGAGCCCCGGTTTTATCCCAAAATGACTCCCTCCACATTGAGGAGCCTGGGCTCCGAGGGGCCTGTGCAGATGGGTGAGTGGCCACATGTCCTACAAAAGAAGCAGGAGGGGCTGAGAGCCCAAAGCCAGACACTGAGCTGCCCAGGGTGCCCAGTACCCCAGCCTCAAATCTCAGAAGCTTTGGATCAGAGACGCCAAAATGAAACAATCACCCACTTTCATATCAAAGGGCTGATGCTTCCTGGGTTCCAGACGTCCCAGCTCAGGACCTTCTAAGTGGGGACACTGGGACTCAGAGACTCTCAGAACCAGCAAGCCCCGAACACGAGGAGGAGGTGGCTCCCACCCGGGCAGCATCCTTCCTGGCGATCATTTCTTCCGCTGAAGTGGCCCCAGCCTCACCCCGATTGCTCCTGTCAGGAAACTAGCCCTCTGGGCACATGTGGAGGCATCACTGGGGGGGCCTCACCCCTCAGGCAACAACCCCACGGGGTGCCCAGCCCCTGCTTGCTCACCTGCTGTAACGGAGCTCACTCCTCCGTGGCAGCTCATTCCAGCGCCATAGCTCCACTGGGAGAAAGTGCTCCCTGCGCTGAGCTAGGCTTCCCCACATCAGACGCCTGTCTGAGGACGCTCAGTAGGGACCTGAGGCCACCTCCAGACCCCTCTTCTCCCAGCTCAGCAGCCTGTCCCTGTTAGGCCGGGCACTCTGGGCATCTTGGAGACCCAACATGGAGAAAGACCTGGAGATGCCACTCCAATTGGGGCAGGGGCCTCACTGCCTGGCACCCCAGCTCCACAGAACCAGAGAACAGTGAGAAGGTCCTGTCCGTGGCTTAGAGCCTGCCAGATGGACAGATGGACATGTGGGTGGCCACTCTTCCAGCCCAGCTACAGGTCTGGGAGCCAGGATCAGCTGGAGTGCCCCTTGGGTGTCGACCACGCCGACGTCAGAGCATCCGGGGGCTGCTGGGGCCGGGTGCTCGTGGGGTCCGGCTGCTCTGTGCCAGTGGGTTGCGGCTGATGACCAGCTGCAGCACGTCGCCCGCCTCGGCCAGGAGCGGCACCGCCAGGCAGCAGTCGAAGTCCCGCGTGCGAACGTGGTTGACCTGCACGGTGCACAGCCCAGGGGAAAGACTGGCATCAGCCTGGCCTGGGCTGAAGGAAAAATCTAGAACACTCATACAGGGGAAAGCATTCTTCATTTAACGCTCAGTCCTTCTGGTGGGTTTAATCAAAGGGAAAGTCCCAGGGAGGTGCCGATACACCCTTCGCCCCTCTGACGCCTTTTTGTGGTGAAAGAGCACACATTTGGCCTCCTGCCTAGAACGGTGTGGCCATGCCCTGTTGCTATTTCATTTGTATTTTACACTGGCCTTCTACTTCACGCAAACAGTGTCAGGTTTTCATTCCTAACTGAGTCGAAAAGTTTCCTTTTAAAATCAATTTAACTTGAAAAAAAGTCATCAATTTAGAGAAAACATATATTCGATACATTCAGCACAAATGTGGCAGAAATCACACCAAGGGAACAAAAGTAGCTGGGGCAGGGGAAAGGCAGCCCAGGTGGCTGGGGCAGGATGCCCATAACTTTCCATCTGCTCATCTGCATTTCCCAGTCTCCCTTGCAGTTGGTGATGTCACATGACTAATTCTGGCCAATAGGCCATGAAGGGGAGTGAGAGGTAAAGGCAGAAAAATCCCATATGCCATTTTCCAGTCGGGTTTCCTCTGCTGTGGTGTCTGAGGCAACGACAAGAAGGGGGAGCCTCCGTCAGCCCAGGCAGAACAAGGCTAATGCAGTCCACAGTGCACATGTGTGTTAACACTATGACACAGGGTTTGCTAGTTACTGCAACAGAACTGAGCCTAACCTGACTAATATGATTGGTCTCGTCATTCCCTTTTCACAATGAAGGAGCTGGGGCTCAGAGAGGGGGGTGACCTGCCCAAGGCCACTCAGCCAGGGAAGAAGGGGGGTCTCTTTCCCCAGCCCAGGGCTAGGAAAGACCACTCCCCCGGAGGTGCCTGCTGCAGCATTACCTGGAGGACCCTGTCGAAGGGCTGGAGGCCCCCACGCTGGGCGGGCCCCTCGGGGCGCACAGTGTGGACATAGACACCCTTCTCCAGGAGGCCGTCTGAGACGCTGAAACCAAAGTCATTCCTCGTGGGGTCCTTGTACAGGGTCACCTGGGAGCAGAAGGAAGAGGAGGTCCCTGGAGTTGAGCTCCGGCCCCAACTTCCCACAGTAGCCGGAATCCTTGGTCTGGCTTTCAATGTCTCTGGGATGCAGTCCCCGCCCAGAGGCACTCCGCACACCTTTTTGCGGCGCCCATGGAGCTCCCCCTCCCCTTCTGCACTCAGCAGGCCCCAGGCCCCAGGTCGACACCCATGGAGCTCCCCCCGACCCCCCGCCTTCTGCACTCAGCAGACTCCAGGCCCCAGGTCGACGCTCTCCATCACAACAGAGGCCCTTCGGAAGGGAGTTCCTTTCAGTTCGTCCAGTCCTCTTGCCTCCCCCTGGAGAAGGTCTCAGTGGGTGCCCGCGTGTCTTCACTACCCCTAACACTTGCTCATCCCCCAATTTACCCAAGAGCTGGCTTCAGGCTCAGAGGTTTCTGAGGGCTATCAGGGGAGAGGGTTTCTTTCTCCTCTGTGTTATTCTTTCTATATAGTAACCTACAGATGGCAAAAATGCTGGCTTTTTACTTAAGGCGGTAATAAATATATACACATAATATGTGGAAGCCTATACACACAGTAACTTAAGTTGAGAAAAGTGAGTCTGCTTAAAGGAAAATATTAATAGCCCAGCGTGCATCACAGGTGTGTGTGTGTGTGTGTGTGACGGGAGTTTTGAGAAACCAGTACAAAATCCCCATTTCACGGTGGAGGAATGAAGGCTGAAGAAAAGCGGGCCCATCTGGAGCCCATGACCAGCCTTCATGGCACCAGGACACACGCCCAGGCCTCCTGTGCGCCCCCCCCGCCCCCCAGCACCCACCTTGTGCATCTCCAAGGGTGTTGGCAGCAGCAGCTCCTGCATCTCCTCCGGGGAAGGGCGTACCTCCCGGCCCCTCCGCCAGGGCCGGTGGCCAGGTCTGCCCTTGAGGGCCACGCTCTGCACGGTGCCCGTCATGATGGATGCCTGTGAGGACACAACCCTTCGCTCAGACACTCACTGTTCTCAGTCACCTCTTTGGACACCGACTATGTGTCAGCCTTCAAGGTCACAAAGGTGAGGGGCATAGAGGCGCTGCTGCCCTCCCGGGTCTCTCAGGGTTGGTCACTCACACCAGCAATCAGAATAACCATCCTTGGCACTGAATTAGCTCTAACTCTGTGCTGGGCTCAGTTCTAAGCACTTTATACGTCGAACTTATTTTATTCTCTACGGTATTACAAGACCAGAAAACGCCATTATTTTTCTCCACTTTACGGATGAGGAAACTGAGGGTCAGAGAGACTAAGATTTGAACTCAGAGTCTGGCTCCGAAGTCGAGGGTCTTAACCACTCTGTTACCTTGTTAATTGCAAAAACAAATATGATAAAGTTACACACGGCAGTTAAGAGTCACAGAGGCCTGGTACATGGGAGGTGAGGACAACAAGTCTGGTCCCGTGTGAGAGGTCAGGAAGCGTCTTGAGCTGAGATCTAAAAGATGAGCAAGAAAGGGGGTGGGGAGGGAGAGGCCTGGCAGGCAGAGAGAACAGCCTGTGCGAGGGCCCTGCAGTGGGAATCTAGAAGAAGGCTGGAGGAGGGGCACAGAATGAGGCTGCAGGTGAGGGCTTGATCCCACACGCCCCTAGGACTACAGTGAGAAACATTAACTTCATCCCAAAGGCAATGGGGACACTCTGAAGGGTCTGTGCAGGGGGCGGGGGGCAGGGTCAGATTTGTGGACTTAGTAGCATCTGCCAGCTGCTGGGTGGAGACTGGGCTATAGTGGTGGGTGTGGAAGCCAGCGGGGAGACCTGCGAGGGACCATGCAGTTGTCCAAGCAAAAGATGACTGTGGCCTGGACAGGGATGGGGACAGTGGGGAAGGACAAAAGGAGCAGACGTAGGACATATGTCAGAGGTGAAGCGAAGGGGAACTCCGGGAAGGGTGAGCGGAGTCAGCAATGCTGCACTCGAAGGGAGCGCCACGAGTCCGTGACCCTGAGCGAAATCTATTCACATTCAGACCAGGAAATCCAGAGGTGGGAGTAGGGGGGCGCTTCTGGGGTCGGTGGGAGGGGAGGATGCACTTCTCACCCGTGATATTATCATTTCCTAGGCACAAGGCTATTTGCCCAGCCTAGAAACTTCTCTCCTGCCCATCACAGTCTCTGAGTTTCCACTATTAATATATTTTTTATTGATTTCAGAGAAACATCAATGAGAGAGACTCATTGATCAGCTACCTCCTGCACACCCCCTACTGGGATCAAGCCTGCAACCCAGGCATGTGCCCTGACCAGGAATTGACCTATGAATCGGTTCCTAGGTCGACGCTCAACCACTGAGCCACGCCGGCGAGGCTCTGAGTTTCCACTATTAATACAAAGTTCTCTCTGACATTGCGGCTGGGAGTTTGGGTCTTTTAGAGATCCGCTAAGGACCAATTAGGGCCAAAGGATTGGGGTGGGGTGGGGAGGAAGAGAGGAGAACACGAGAGGATGTTGAATGAAGAGGCATAGAGACACCTTTCTCAGTTCTTACAGCTGGTCCTCACCTGCCTGGAGAGCCAGGGTCCGAACAGAAAGACCAGAGGCTCAGAATCTTGGGGTAATAGGATCATTAGACAATGAAAGCAGGGTATACACCACAAGCGCTTGGACCCCTAGAACTGTAGAATTCTAGGACTTCCAATTAAAATGCAGACCGAGCTGATACAGAGAGCTCGCATCTCCCTCCAAATCTTACGGTAAATTAAAAATAAAATTTTCAAAACAAACACTTTCAAAGCGAAAAAATAAATAAATAAATAGAGACAGACACGAGCAGGAGTAGAACCATTTGGCCTGTGGAACCAGATGTGCTGTTAGGAGCTGGGGCGCCCATTCAGGGAGGAGCGGAGAGCTGGGGGAGTGCCGTCCCTGATGGGGACTAGAGATGCCTGCCTGCCAGCTCAGGGGTTCGGCAAGAAACCATCAGGACTGTGGGCTGGGAAGCCATGTATGAGAAAGAGAAGCCAGCAGCTCAGGTGACCACTGACGAAACATGAGCCAGAATCTGCCTTCCATAAACAGTGTGATAGAGACACCACGCTGAGCAACGAATGAAAACCTGGTGTGGAACTGAAGTTCAAGAGCCACCGCAGACCTCAGAGGTGCTTCAACAACACAGAGCACGTGCGGGAGCCTCCAGGAGTAACCGCTGCTGAGAGCAAGCACGACAACGAAACAGAGTCCACCTGCTCACGAGACCGCGGACGAATGAATTTGCACCCAACGAACTAGGGTCGGGGCAGGGGGAGACATCTAAAGAAACTTTAAAATAAGTCTGCTTAAAGTATGCAGAAAAAAAAAACAAGAAGATGAGACATTAAGAAAAAAGACTGGGAAGAGTTGAAAAATAATGAGAGAGTAAATAAATAAAAGATGTGGAAGTGGAAATACAATATTTACGAAGTGGGCTAAACAGTAGATCAGGGGTCCTCAAACTACGGCCCACGGGCCACATGCAAATACAAATATTGTATTTGTTCCCGTTTTGTTTTTTTACTTCAAAATAAGATATGTGCAGTGTGCATAGGAATTTGTTCATAGTTTTTTTTTTAACTATAGCCCGGCCCTCCAACGGTCTGAGGGACAGTGAACTGGCCCCCTGTTTAAAAAGTTTGAGGACCCCTGCAGTAGATTCACAGCCAGGGAGAACATTAATGAATTGGAAGACAGAGTAAGGGAAGCAACTAGAACACAGCCCAGAGGAAAGGCGAAGGGCTGCTCTCCGCATATGAAGGAGCTGCGGGAGTGACCCCGTCGGGCCTTCCCTAGCTTCTCCAGGGCAGCCTGCTCCCTCACGGGCGGTGCTGACCTCATCATACAAGGCTGCACTCGCCTCTCAGCTTCTCGGGCTCCTCACTGCCGGTGCTGAAAACGATGTCGACATCCACAGGCTCCCACAGGGCATGCCCACAACCACGTCCACATAGGGCACATGCACACACAAACACCAAGCTGTTCCTATGCATCCAAGTATGCACACTCAGACACACATGGTGTGAGAAGACACTCAGCACTGCATGCATGAGCATGCTCACATGTATGCATACACACATGGTCCCAATGCACACACGATGATGCCAGACATGCTCACATGTGCACACCCCCTGCTGTGCCAACCACGATGCTCTCAGTCACACTTGCACACATGTCCATGCACAGTCTGCACGTGTGTCCATGCACAGTCTGCACATGTGTGAAGATACCTTTACACAGAGGGTGCTGGGTGAGTGCACACATACATGTTACACGTGAGCACAATCCCACCAACATGCTTGCCTCCCAAAGGTGCACACACCAGTGCGCCCAGAGGCAGGTGCCCCACGCAGGCCCGCAGGGCAGGTGGCCTACCTCCAGTTCCCTCAGCAGCTCTGACTGACCACACGACTCCAGGTCTTCGAGGGCTTCCCCAAACACGCGCCAGAAGCCCTCCTTGTGGGCAGGGCCGGGGGCTGGGCTGTAACGTAGGAACCAGAGAGTGTCAACTCCTGGTAGGCGGGTGGGCAGGCAGGCAGGCTGGGCCTGAGGAGTCTTCTAAATGGCCATCAGCGTTGGGCTCGAGGGGCCAGAGGGTGGGCAGGCGGGCATCCTCGGTGGCAGTGCTGGGGCCCCGGGGCAGTGGTAGGTGACACGGAATGAGGGGAAGACGCAGCTAGGGGCGGCCAAGACTGCCGGTCTTAGAACAGGGGCAGATGAGACGGGGTGGAGAGCAGTGACACAGGATGCCTGGGAAGAGAGACAGACGGAAGGACAGACAGACAGACAAAGAGGAGATCCATGGTGTAGCCCCAGAGGACGGCTTCTGGCCCCACCCAGACACATGGCACCATAGGACAGTGACAGGGACAGAGCTGGAGCCAGCAGGACACAGATGGATGGAGAGGATGGAGTATTTGTGCTGGGGGAGGGGCTGAGACCATCCCATAACTTCCATCACAGGCTGTATGAGCCCATTATCAGCTCTAAAATCGAGTCTCATTAGAAAGGTAATAAGTCACACATTTCAGAGTTCACAAAGCCATCGGCCATGCACCAAGTCCTAGCTCTTTATAGCCTATGTATGCTATGGTTTCAAAGCGCTTCCTCTCTCCCAAAGGCACACAGGCTTTCCTCCAGGGAGCCTCAGGGGCAATAAAGCAAAATAGCTGCCTCCTTCCCTTCCCATTTTAAGATGAGAAGACCAAGGCTGAAGGACATGCTCCCCATTTAAGTCCATTGTATGAACAATTGGCCCATGGAGGTGAATAAGGAAGGGCCCCTGTTCTCCGGGAGCTGAGGACTCAGTCACAAAGTGTGTATGAGCACCTCCTGGGTGCTAGGCGCGGAGCTAGGGGTGCCACGCAGAAGGGACGTAGAAGAGCCAGGTAATTTATCCGGTAGACAGAGGTGGCTAGTGCCACTCGGAGGCTCAGGCGAGCAGCTGTACCAGCAGAGGGAACACTGTCATCGGCCTAAGGAAGCCAAGCATTCCAGAGGCGGGGAAATTTGAGCTGGGTTTTGAAGGATGAGTAGGTGTTGGCCAGGAGAGGAGAGGGAAAGGTGTTTTGGGCAGAAGGAACTGCCTAACCAACAGCATGGACATGGGCAGGGGTGGCCAGCTCTCTGCAGGCGCCTCCTCCTTTGAGGGAGAGGCTGAGATCTCTGAAGCCAACATCACAAAACCACCATATCCACGCGCCAGGGCTGGCGCCCATGACCCAAAGGGCCCTCGAGCCATCTGATCTGAGTCAGGAGGGCCTGGGTTTGAGTTCTGAGTCTGCTGCTGGAGACTCCCAGACTGGGAAGGGCAAACCCGGCTGCTTCCACCTCCCCACCTTTGCCCTGCTGTGCCCTCCACCCAGCGAGCTCCTCCACCACCTTTGCCCTGGCTGTGAGAGTCTGCTCCACGTTTCCTCCTCTCCCAGGAGAAGCCCCTCCTCGGGGCGGACCAGACTCTTCCACTGCCTGCACCGCTGCCGCACAGGGACCGTGACCCTCACCATCCTGCCCAAGAGACCAGGACCGTCTCCTTCTTCACGGCATTCCCACCACAGACCTAGTTGGTGGCTCCCAATCCTCCTCTTCCTCCTCCTCGGGGAAGCTCTTGTCAGCAGGGGCCGGGGTGTAGCTCGTCCTCCGGGGCTCGGTGGGTGGGGGGCTGCCTCTCAGCCGGCTGGGCTGCCACTCCTGGGGGCTCACAGCCCGGGCTGTCATCTGTGGAGTGTAGGAACCTGGCAGGTGGAGACAGGGGGTGCCTGCATCCTCTCTGTGCCCTTCGCGTGCCCTCCTTCCCAATCCATCTCTAGCAGCGCTGGGCGACCCTGAATATGTCTGTGCCCTCTCTGGGCCAGCAGGACTACCCAGCGTGCCCTCAGGGCTCCTGCCACCCAGGTCCCTATCTGAGAAACCCGTGACTTTCCCAGTCCTCTGGCGGAGGAGTTAATGCCTGGGGCTCCGGGACCCTGCCCCAGCTCCGCGGGGCTGGGCTGGCTGATGCCGTGCTGAGAGGAGGTTCAGTGTTTTGACCATCCTTCTCGCCCTGCCTGTGAGCGCTCTTAAGGTCCTGCCTGGGGTGGAGCTGACAGATGCTGACCAAGTGCTTGAGATGAGAAAGCCAGGACCCAGAGAGTGAGGATCAGGGCTGGGAGCCACCTGAGGCCACCCAGAGGCATCACACTAGTTCCCTGAGCTGGGCTTTGGGGAGTCCCTGTGGCTCTGGGTCACAGAGACCAGAAGGCCAACCACCGGACTCAAATGCTCCCTGTCCCTCCCATGGGTCTCAACATAGATGGACGGGGGCATCTGGTCCTAGGAGGGCACCCCAGAGGTTTCTACCCCAGGCTGGATGGTGTAGGATGGGGTGGGAGGGGCTTCCTGCCTTTCCATCTTTAATTGGAGGCAGTGAACACTGATGGAGCCCCTGCTGTGCTGGCATCAGGCAGGGATGAGAGAGACAGCAGAGGTAAGGCGAGCATGGTCTCGGACCTCAGAGTAGGGTGCTGTGGAAGCTACACAGAGGATGTGTGAAAGCCTGTGTCCGTGATCTAGGAGCGAGGGGCCTGAGAATGGCTAATGGGGCCCAATCAGATCTGTCTTCAGGGAAGGTGTCCCTAGAGGATGGAGCGAGGAGCAGAATAAGGAGGCCTCGGCCCAGGGAAGAGCCTTGCAAAGGCCTGGCAGTTGGGGAGACCCAGAGAGAGCATGTTGCTTGTCCAGGGGCTCCGAGGTGTTACCTGGGCCCCCAAAGCCACTCTCTGTGGCCGAGCTGTCCCAGGACTCCAAGGCGCTGTCCACGCTCGGCACAGCGGGCGAGAACCGGGCTGTAAGCTGCCCTCCTTTGAGTGCCTCCGGCGGGTCCTCATCCGCATCACTGGGCTCGCTGAAGCTGCCTGACTTGTGAGGTGCGAGTGGGCCTAGGAGGCAAAGTGGGGTGGGAGTCACTGCCACTGGCCTCTGACCTCGGAGACAGAGATGCCCAGAAAGCCTCAGTTTCCCCACTGGAGTCTGGTGTGGGAATCCACAGGCACTGAGCCCCCTTAGCCTGCTGCCGGGCAGTCTGACAAGTGGGAGGTGCCACACTGATAGACAAACCCATTTCACAGATGGGAACACTGAGGCTCAGGGAAGCTGAACAACATGCCCAAGGTCACATGGGAGCAACAGTGGAGCCCAGATTAGAAGGAAGACCCCAAAGCTCCTTCCACTGTAGTCCTGCCGAGACACACGGGACAAGTCCAGGGGGAGCTGAGGAATGCACAATTATGGCCACAAGGTGCAGCAAGCAGTCTTAAGAGGCAGGAGGTGATGCAGAACGGGGTTCAGACCCAGACTCTGCCCCACACCAGCCATGTGACCTTGGGCCCACCTCTCCCCTCTCTGGGTCTTGTCTCCTCAGTGTCTCAGGTATCCTCCCACCTCCATAGGGGTCAGCAAGGATTCTGTGAGATGAGCTGAATGGTCCCAGGGAGTGGGGGGAGGCTCACGGTCTAGCTGCTTCTTGATCTTCAGTGTGACGGTCTCACCAGCCACCTGCAGGAGGTGGATGGCCTCACTCAGTGGCCGGCCCTTGAGGCTAACGCTGTTGATGGCCAAGATACGGTCCCCAACGTGGATAGCGCCAGTCCTGGGGAGGAGGCACAGGGCAGAGGGTAAGAGCTAGGCACTCAGGGTTTCAGAGTGAGGAGACGCCCTAGGAAAACCGGGAGCCCCAAGGCACACGCCCGGCTGACCTCAGGTAAACCCAGCTGCAAAAAGCCAGCAAGTGTGATTGTGAGTTGCATTAACAGAAGTATAAAGTCTAGCGTCTGGGAAGGGATTATCCTGCCTAACTCTAAAGTTAGGTTCTAGAAACAATGTCAAGCATGAGTTTTGACCATGGTTTGAATCCCACAAACTAGCTGCCAAGTTCTAGCTACATGACCTTGGGCTAGTTTCTTAACTTCCCTCAGTTCCCTCCTCTATAAAATAGGGGTGATAATACACATTTTATCAAATTAATATTGAAGAAGGATGGATGAATAGAACGGGTTAATGTTTCCATCCAGCAGAAATACATGGGTAGCTGTTCCCTCTCCCTGGGCCTCAGTTTCCCCACCTAGAGAATGAGCATAATCCCAGGGCCCAGTGGTTTCTGCCCGGATACTATCAGAATAACCTGAGGAGCTGTTTGAAAATGCAGATGCTGGGCCCCGCCCCCGAACAATTAAATCTATGGGACTGGGGCTCGGGAGCAGCCAAGACTGAGGGTGGGAGAGAAGTTCAGCATCTGCTGAGGATGCACTGGACCCAGGTGGGGGAAAAAGAGGTAGAGGATTGGGGCGAAGGTCTTAAACCCCAAACTTAGATGTTCCCTCCCCCAGGTGGGAGCTCACAGCGGGTCCATCCCGGGGTGCCCTTATCTTCAGCTTTGCCCAGCAAGCTCCCCTGGGGCCTGGGGAGTGAGTGAGTCAGGGAACGGCAGATTCGGGGAGGGATGTCCGAGCTGTGCCACCAGCCACAGGTGGCTACCAGGTCCCTGAAATGTGCTGGCCTGAAGTGAGATGTGCTGAAGGTGTAAAATACACACCGGACTCTGAAGATGTGGTATGAACAAAAGAATGTAAAATATTTTGTTAATAATTTTTGTGTTGATTACATGTTGGGATATTTTAAGGTTCATTTTGTTCCTTTTTGCTTTCCTAATGTGGCTGCTAGAAAGCTTATAAATGAATTGGTGGCTTGCATTATATTGCAGTTGGATGGCAAGCTAGATCAGCCCAATGAAGGCAGAGGGAGTTGTGTGTTGCGTCCCCGTCCCCAGTCCCCAGGCACCCAGAACGGGCTGGCACACTGTAGTTACCCAGCAAACGTGGGAGTGAGACATTTGATGTCAGAACGGCCCACACTGGCCTCTGCAGTCTACCAGATGGCCAGCAGGGGGCGCTCGAGGAGCGGGGATACCACAGGAGCTGTCCTGTGGAGTCTCCAATCCTTAGTTGTGTGTTGCGTCCCCGTCCCCAGTCCCCAGGCACCCAGAACGGGCTGGCACACTGTAGTTACCCAGCAAACGTGGGAGTGAGACATTTGATGTCAGAACGGCCCACACTGGCCTCTGCAGTCTACCAGATGGCCAGCAGGGGGCGCTCGAGGAGCGGGGATACCACAGGAGCTGTCCTGTGGAGTCTCCAATCCTTCTGCACCATCTCCTTGTGTGGCCCCTCCTGCACCGCGTCCTCCAGGGACCCCTCGTGCCCCTCCAGCCAGGTCAGGCTCCCCCTTCACAACCAGCTCTTCTCAGTGCTGGGAGCTTGCTGCCCAGCTGAAGGGAGAATGCACCATCTCACCCACGCTGGTGTGGCCGACCTGTGAATCCTGTGGGGCCCCTTCCACCTCTGTCCCAGCTCTCGCTCGAGGAGCGGGGATACCACAGGAGCTGTCCTGCGGAGTCTCCAATCCTGCTGCACCATCTCCTTGTGTGGCCCCTCCTGCACCGCGTCCTCCAGGGACCCCTCGTGCCCCTCCAGCCAGGTCAGGCTCCCCCTTCACAACCAGCTCTTCTCAGTGCTGGGAGCTTGCTGCCCAGCTGAAGGGAGAATGCACCATCTCACCCACGCTGGTGTGGCCGACCTGTGAATCCTGTGGGGCCCCTTCCACCTCTGGGTCCCAGATCTATCTGCTTCCCCAACCAACCGAAGAACCTGGGACATCCCCTCTTCCAGCTGCCACAGTTTTTGGGACACTCTCCACGGGGAGAGGATAGCAGGGCAGGCCTCCAATGTGCCAGGGAAAGTCCCAGGCTGTGCTGTGATCCAGGTGCTGGGACCCAGGGTACTGGGCTCGGCCCCTGTATATGAAGGCACACAGGTGCTCCAAAAAGGCTCACAGTGCTGTCTGCCCCGCAAGGGAGGCAGCAGAGGGATCAGCACATTATCCAGCACTGACCCGGAGCTGGGAGGTCTGCAGGGCTCTGGCCTGACTGTGGAAATGAGGCTCAGAGAGGGAAGGGACAGGCTCCATGTCCCCCAGAGCATAGATGCTGGAACACAGGTAAGAATCCTGTCTGGCTAATCCCACAGCCCAGTTCTGCCCCTGGCCTGCCCAGTGTGTCCCTACAGAGCCGCGGCTCACCTCTCAGCCAGACCACGCTTGGTGAGGCCGGAGATGACAATGGGGTCAAAAGGCTCCTCCGTGCCTGAGATGGTGATGCCCAGGGGGCCCCCGTAGCGTTTCAGCTCCACCGTGTAGCTGATGGCACCCGTGGTCTCCTGCTCATCTGCAAGGGTGGCACTCATCAGGGGCAGGATCCAGCAGAGCAGGGTCCAGGAGCTGGGTACCTCCAGCTCCCCCAAACCTTGGTGCACTGACTCCCTCATACTCATCCATTCACTCATCCATCCATTGACACATTCATCCGTGCTGTGATGGCAGCTGGCGCAGCCTGGGGGCCCTGAGCCCATCTTCTGCCTCCACAATGCTTCCTTCCACCCAAACACCACTTAGAAAAAGAAGGAACAGGAGTGAGGAACAAACATTTTAAAATGCAGATTTCACACGCCACACGGAATAGAAATAATGATCGTGATAATGCTAATCATGATGAGAAGAAACCAGATTTCCAACTTTCCTTAAAAAAAAATCAGCCAAGAGACCCTCTTGCCCAGGCAGCAGGTGGTGACAGCCCCTCTGGATCAGGGATTTGCCCTTCAATGGCCCAACCCTCGCCCTTCCCTTTTGCCTCCCAACCTGTACCATCGCTCTTACCTCCTGTCAGTTCACTCGCTCATGTCCCCGTCTGGCCTTAGCTGTGTCTGAGTTTGCAGGGTTTGCTTATTCACTCGCACATCTACCCACACAGTGGTGCGGGGATCCCGCCTTTCATTCACACCCCACCCGCTCATCTCTCACAGCTGCTCCCCGCGGGCCACCCCTGCCAGGCTGGTGACTCAAACCCCCACGGACTCACAAGGGCCTTGGAGGGCCCCAGGGACAGTGAGGAGTCTGTGGTGCCGCCCCTCCCTGCATCTGTCCAGTCAAGGGGTCTCCACCAGCCAGCTCTCAGGTGGTACCACCACCTCCCTCCCAGGCCAGAGGGAGCCCCGAATTGCAAGCTGGGAACCGCTGGTCTGGGGGACCTCGAGAGGTGGCAGGGCAGGGTGGGGCCATACCCGAGTTGTCCTCGTCCTTCCGGATCTTCAGCTTCACCAGGTCCTCACACTGCCTCAGGATCTGCACGGCATCCTCCATGGCACAGTTGTCCAGGCGGATATTGTCGATGGCCAGCAGCTTGTCCCCTGGCTCGAGGGTGCCAGTCCTGCTTGAGCAGGGGTGTGTGGCAGGATGGAGCCTGGCATATGCCAGTGCCCTACCCACCCCCATGGCCTACTCACCCCACCCCAGGCTTAGGGGTACCCCTACCTGTGTGCCACACTGCCTTTCTTGATGTCAGAGATGGTCAGCGGCTCCCCTCGCTTCCTGCTGGCCGCTGGAGGAAGAGAGGCCATGACTCAGCCTGGGGCAGGGGGGACCCAGGATTGGGGCATGGACGTGGGGCCACAAGCCCTGCTCCCACTGCTGCCTGGTTGGGTGGCTGTGAGCAGATCAGCTCACCTCTCTGTGCCCCAGTTTCCCTTCTGCAAAGTAGAGGTGATGCCACACACCTCATAGGGGCATCCTGAGATTAAACTAGATACTGCAGGCTCCTGGCACATAGTAGGTGCTCCATCCACATCAGCCATTTTTTTCCTCTTGCCCATCCCCCAGTGAACTGTGAGCTCTTTGCGGGTAGCTGGTGTCTGTGTTCCCAGCACCTGGCTCAGGCCGGTACCCAGAACTGCATGATTCTTCCACAATGGCCTGCAGGGAGTGTTGGCTACTGACGGCTCACTGCAAAATTCCATTCTGGGAACCCCCTTTGGCCAAGGGAGTCGCCTGACCCAAGGTCATGCCGCTCCTGGTGCACCCTACATCCAATGGCTGGTCCAGGAGATGATGCACAGGCCCAGCTCCAGCCTCAGCTCAGGGCAACTTGCAAGGCCTCCCAGCTGAGAGCTAGCTCTCCAGTGGGATTAGCTGAGCCTCTATTGCTGCTGCACGGCAGCTCCACTTCTCCCTGTGCCCAGTCCTGTTCCCTCATGGCAACAGGTGTTGATCTTAAGAGGCCTCCTCAGTACACCCCCTGCATGTAACTCCCTGTCTGAGCAGCTGTTTCCTGGGGAACAGGCCCTAAGGCAATGTGTGTGGCAGGAATGGCTAGTTTTCTTGAGAAAAGAATCCATTTGAGCTAATGGGTTTCCCCGTTAGTGAGCAGGTGGTCGGATTGCCTCCTAGCCCGTATGGCATCTTTGCAGATGAGACAAAAGTGCCCTTCCAATCACTCCCGAGAAAATGTAAGAAAAGTGTAAGTCCACTTTGAATGGGCATCCCTGTGTCAAGTACAGCCTGTGCCATTGCACCTGTGGCCCTGCCCAGAGGTGCCTGGGCTGGAGGCAGCTTCCCGCTCTGGATGGCTTACACTCCCACCTCCATCGACTGCAGAGCCCTTCAGGACAGTTGCCCCTCCATCAAGCCCTGGGGTGGGGCTGAGGATTACGCCACACAGGAACGCGGTATGGGCCACCTGTTCTCAGAAGGCAGTCCTAGGGAAATGGTGTCCCAGCAACCCTTGTCTGATCTGTGGTCAGTTCACCAATGTGTGTGCTGCCCTCACCAGAGTGGACACCTGCCAGGAGGCCACCTCAGCAGGGCGGTGGAGGTAGTGATGCTGTGGCCAGGTGGCTAGGGTCTCCACTCCCCTCAACCTAACCTTTTTCCTCTTACGGTCCCCAGGATAGAGCTGGGCTGAGCCAGCCTCCTGACTCCCAGGCCCCAGTCAGTCTCATTTTCTCGACTCATCAATTCATCCTATAATTGTTCATTCATTCATTTGATGAAAACTTACTGAGTGGCTACTATGTGCCAGGAAGGAAAATAGCAGTGAACAAAACAGACAGAGATCCCCGGCCGCCTGGAGCTGCCAATCGAGTGGGGGCCACAGATAATCAACACAATTTAAAGGGAGCGTGTCAGGTGATAACGCGTGTTGTGGAGAAAAATAAAGGACAGGGACCATGCAGAGGGCAGTGTCATTTTAAATTGGGTGGTGGGGAGGGCCTTGCCAAAGTGACAGGTGAGCAAAGGCCTGCAGGGGTGGGGAAGAAGGCAGAGGGAGCAGCCAGTGTGAAGGCCCGAGGCCGAGAGGAATACTAGGATAGCCTGTCCAGGGGACAGCCCGGAGGCCAGCAGTGGCTGGAGTGGCCAGGGAGCTGGCAGGAGGCGATGTCAGAGGTCACAGAGACCAGGTCACAGAGGGCTTCATGGGCCCTGGGGAGTTCACCCCATCGGACACCCAAAGGGCCTGCAGACTCCCATTGAGCAGAGCAGAGACCAAGGCTTTGAGAAGCTCCCGTCTTGCTTATGGAGAGAGCGGGGCAGTGCAGGGCGCAGGGAGCCCAGGCAGCGGGTCCTCCCACAGAGCCCTTCCCTGGGCCAGGAGGTGGATTCTTTCTCCCAGCAGGCGGGCTCACATGCTCCCAGGGGCAGGCAGGACGGTAAGGAGGGGACGGTACGGCGGGAGGGGACTCACAGCTGATGGTGATGCCCAGCTCCACACCACGCCTCTTGGGCAGCTTCACGTGGAAGGTGCCGCTACTCGGGATGACAGACTCTGGGTACAAACAGACGTGGATCCACGTGAGACCCAGCCCCACATCGACGCCCGCCCAGCTGGGAGGGACCAGCCGCGTCCTGCTTCTTACACCCGAGAGATGCGAAGACCGAGGCACGTGAGCTGACAGATTGGTTCAAGACAACCAAGCCACCCGGTCAGAGTGGCACCTGGGACTGGAACCCAGACCTCGCGACAGCCAGCTGGGGGTTCCCCATAGCCAAGCCCAACCTAGTTGGGATCCAGCGACGATTTCCTGAGCCTGAGCTGGGTGTGATCACGTGATTTATCTCATCGAACACAAGCAGCATCCCCCGTAGTGAAAGGATTCTACTCGCTATTTTACAGTTGGGGAAACTGTGTTCCATCCAAGGTCACACGTTGTCCAAATCACAAGACCAGAATTCTGACCTGAGTTCGGGTGCAAAACCCACCCTGACACTGATGAGCGTGGAATGCCTTCCTCCAGCCAGCGCCTTCCTCCCCACGGTTAGTGCTCAGGCGCGCAGCTGTGCCCCAGGCAAGAGCAGGGCCGAGAGGAGGGAGCAGAGGGCTCCAAAGCGTGAGGAGGAGGCGAGGGGCACGCACTCACCCGCCACGTCGAACTCGATCTCCAGCAGGACCTTGTGGGCCAGCGCCGCGTCCCGCAGCAGCTGGTTGGCCTCCTCCATGGTCCCGTCCTCGGTGGCGATGCCGTTGATGGACAGCACGCGGTCCCCCACCTGCAGCAGCCCACACCTGAACCCCGGGCAGCCCCCCAGAGGAAAGAGGCTCCGTCACCGGCACAGCTCCGTGGGGAGCTGGCCCACCGTGCAGGTGTGAGTCTCAGCCCTGCCCCGCTCCAGGGCGAGAGCCTCAGGCAGTTTACCCTGTGGCTCTGGCTAAGGGTCTTTGCTGGGCCTCAGTTTCTCTGTCTGTCCGGTGGGGGTGATGCTGTGCCTTACAAGATGTACAGACAGAGGACTCTGACCTCAGGCCGACAGGGGCGCGAGTGCTGTGACCCTGGGCCAGGGAATCGGCTTCTCTGCGCCTCGGTTTCCTCATCTATCACAGGGGCTGGTGACGAAGTCGATGTGGTGGTTAAGTGAGATAACTGGTGAAGCCAGGCGTGGTGGGTGACTCCGTTTCCCTGGCTGTCCGTGAGTGCCCGGAGGCCCAGTGGGGAGGGGGCAGTAGGCTCACCTCTCGGCCGGGCTGTCAGGCTCGATGAAGCGCACCAGGGGCGGGGAGGACAGGGTCTCGGTGGCGAAGATGCCACCCTGGAGCTGGAGGCCAAAGCCGCTGAGGGGGTCACCGCAGAGCACAACCTCCGTGGTCTCTGTGTGCACGATCTGCCCGCCTGGCCCCACGGTGCTGGAGGCCAGAGACACTGTGGGGCAGGTGGGCACGGCACTCAGTGGGGCCGACCCGGCCAGGCCTTCCTGTGGGAGCCAACCCAGCCCCGGGCCCAAGCACCTGGAGTCAGAGGGACAAGGCAGTGGGAGTCCTGACTCGCTCTGGTGCCAGCCAAGTCATGGCCCATCCTGAGCCTCAGCTTCCTCATCTGTACCATGGAGTCGTGATTCCCACGTGGCAGGGCTGTGGCAAGGGAGGGCAGAGACCATGGCTTACATGAACTCTTGTGCTCCCTTCTTCGCTGCCTCCTCCGCCCCATTGTGGTCCGGGGGCTCATGGGCTGGGATCCACGGGGAAGGGTGCTGGGGTTGGTGTGGTTCATGACCGGCGAGGAAAACGGAGTCGAGGATAAGGCTGGGGAGATGAGAGCACAGCCCTGTGAGCCCCGGCAGGGCCTTCCCCCTTACTGCACAGGGGGTGCCAGGAGCCACCCAACCACAGAGAGACACAGGGATGCCTTTGCCCACCCCCTGACCACGCGCTGGGTGACCTCGGGGCCTCAACAACGGCAGGGTTTTCACAGATCCAGGGAAACCCAGCTGCCAGGACAGGGACCCATCTCATCACTGCCAGGTGACGCTGGGCAGGCCCCCAATTTCTCTGAGCCTAGGTTTCCTCCCCCACGAAACATGCACAAGTCGCATAGGTGGGCACGTTACATCGGCTCTGGTCGTGGCCGGCAGGTGTGGACCAGGTGGGCGTCGTCCTGTAGTGGCCGGGCCGGGGGCTGTGGCAGGAGGGCACACAGGGGGCCCAGCGATGTGGTTGCTCACTTCTCTGCACCTTCACTGTGGCCATTGGAGGAAGACGAGAGAGAGAGAGAGAGAGAGAGAGATTTAGGGGTTGATGGAGTCTGAACTCACCACGCCTGCCCCCACACCACCCCCCACCCTCCCAAGGCTACGCTCCCATCTGCAGATGAAGTGAGGAAAGCAGGACCACAGATCCTGAGCTCCCCCTGAGCCAAGGGAGGCAGTCAGGGTTGTGCTCACGCGTCCCAGACGCTCATGATGTGCTGGGCACTGTGCTCAGGGCACAGCCATGGGGCAGCAGGGACAGGGGAGGAAAAGCAGGCCCAGCCGAGGCCGCAGGGGGAGGTGGTGGAGGGAGACTTGAACCAGCAACTGGTTCTAGAGCCTGGGCAGCCTCAGGGTCCCAGGGCCTGGCCATGCCTGCCCGCTGCTAGGCTCTCAGGGCAGCCTGTGTGCCAGGGCTCCTGGGCTGGTGGAGTCTTGCTCAGACCTGCATCCTCCCCTTTCCACCTTTCCCAGGCCTTCCCCGCCCCGTGAATTCTTTGCCTCCAAGTCCATCTAAGCATCTGCTTCCCTGAGGCCCTCAGAGATCCCGCTCCCCCCACCTGCCCCACCTGATCACCCAAACTGGCTGCCGTGTACCACTTCCTCCCCGACTGCCCAGGGCCTACCCCGGCTCTTCCTTCTGCTGTGGGGCTTTGAGGGGTCCAGTCCATGGAAGGAGGGTGAGGACCCACCTCTCTCAGCCCATTGATTCTGCCTTCCTGCACAGCGCCCCCACCCTCACCGGGGGCTTGGTGACCCTGGAGCCAGCTGCCAGGTCACTTGGACAAGTCATGAAACCCCACTGTGCCTCATGGTCACTATCTGTGCAATGGGACTATGACAGTGGCCACCTCCTAAGGTAATGGGAGGGTCAGAATGAGTTGATCCATATGATGCCCTGAGATCCTCCAAGGGGACCCACCTGCCTCTGAGGGCTTCAGGGGCCGCCGACTTTGGGGCGCAGGCAGGATCTCCAGTTGCACTTTCTCTGACACACTGGCCAGCAGCTTGGTGGCCTCGAGCAACGAGCAGTGCTCCGTGCTGGTGCCGTCGATGGACAGGATGTGGTCTCCAGCATGCAGCGCTCCACTCCTGGCCAGAGGAAGCGGGGGAGGAAAGCTGGTCTGGGTGGCCTCTTCCCCTGCTACCCTCTTCACCATGGCAGTGCCCAGCATGTGCCTCACCTGTCCACCACGCTGGCTGGCTTGATGCGGTCGATGGTGATGACTGGCTTGTTCCGGTGGGAGCCGGCGGTGAGCGAGATTCCCAGGGCAGACCCCGGCGTCTTGGTGATCTCCACTATCAGGGGCCCCGAAGCATTGGCCACGGTATCTGGCACATGGAATGGAAGAAGAGTTTGAAGTGCAAATACTGAGCATGTTCGTCCCTACCCTCACTCTGCTGTCTCGATTGAATCCTCATTGCCAGGTTGGGATCATTGCACCCATTTTACAGACTAGAACACTGAGACATGCGGAGGGGAAGGCTGTTTTTGTCCAAGTGCACACAGCCGCTGAGCAGCGGAGGAGGGGCAGGGATCGGGTCTGAGGGGCTCTGGCCGCAGGGCTTTGCTGGACAATGCTACCTTGCTCACATTTATTGACAGCCTGCTGCATGCCGGCCCGGAGTTGGTGTCCACTGCAACCCTTCCCCGCCTCAGAAAACGCCCCCCCCCCCATAGACCCACCCAGTGGCCCAAAAACAAAACCTAGCTCCTCTGTTCTTGGTACCACCACCATGTCCAAACGCCAGCAAATCGGGCCGGCTCGACCTCATCACATTTCCTGAACCTGCCCCCTACGGTGTTGCTCCTCAGCCACCAGCCTGGTCCAGCCACCCTGGCCTTTCTCCCACTGGGTGGCTGCAAATTAGAAAGTCCCTCCCAGCCTTTCCCATCTCTCTCCCTAACTTTTTTTGCAGCACTTACTGACGTCTGACACTCTCTCTATTGGACTCATTCTGGTTACTGCCCATCTCTCCCCACAAGAGCGTCAGCTTCAGGAGAACAGCGACCTCTGTACTGTCCTCAGCAGAATGCCCGTTGCATCAAACAGTGCCAGGTTCATAGTGCTTATTGCCCAGATAAGCTCAGAGAAGCTGAGTGACTGGCCCAGGTCATCCAGCCTTTGCAGTGGTGAGGGTCTGTGCCCACTACATGCTCCCCCCTCCCCCGGGCCTCTTCCTGCCCAGCCCTAGCCCGCAGGCCCCGGCTCACCTGGAATGGCCACGTCATACTCCACCTGGAAGAGGGCCTCGTGGCTGCACTGCCGCAAAGTGGCCAGGGCCGCGGCGAGGCTGGCCCCGTGCAGGGGGATCCCGTCCACGCTGAGCAGCCTGTCGCCCACCTTCAGAGAGCCCTCCCTGCGGGGAAGGGCCCGGTCAGCCACCTGGCCCGGCGCGAGCACTGGGCACAGCCCTGCCGAGAGGGCGTTGGGTAAGGTGGGCACAGAGGACAGAGGAGGGGCAGGGAGTGGGGTGAAGGAGAAAGGGACGGGACAGGTGAGTGAAGGCACGCATGAGGAGTGACAGGATGAGCGGCTAGGCCTGTGCAGATGAATACATGGGCGGGGAGACAGGAACCGGGTCTGCTCTGACATCTCCCACCCGACCTGGTGCTTAAGACATTCAGTCCTGACTCAGCCCTAGAATGCCTGCGGGGATGGCCCTTGGGATCACCACGCCCTCCTGCCCCGGGGATCGACGAGCGCGCCAGGGTCCAGAGAGGACGGCAGCCCTGCCAGGGCCGCCCGGCGTCAGCAGTGGGGTGAGCTGGATGCTCCATGCTGCCCATCACAGATTCCCTCCCACGGTCCCACCTGGCTCCTCAGCAGTGATTCTGTCCTGGTGACAAATGGGCCTGGGAACCAATTCACCGAGGGCCTTGGGGTGGGGCCCGAGCTGGGGTTCACCTCGGCTTGGGTCAAGTCCCCGCCCTGGAATGCCGGCCCCAACAGGTGGCCAAAGCTATTCTGGGAGGTTCTATGAATAGCTTGTTGCAGGGCCTTGTTCCAGGACAGATTTAGATTTCTGACAAGGCCCTTCCAGGCGTCTCTTAAAATGGCCAGGAATCTCCCACTGGGACACCAGGCGCTGGGAACTGGGCACACTCCTCCTCCACATTCTCTCCTCCTGCGTGTCTGGGCAGGGCCGGGGTGGGCAGTGCAGCCAGGGCTGGGAGGGTGAGGGCGGGGGCTGAATTACAGAGGGCCACAGTGACGGCAATCACCGTGCCCCAAATCGTGGGTCTGAAATATTGGACCCATTCCACAGAGAGGAAAACTAAGGCCAGGGAAGGGAAGAGCAATGTGATACTAAGGCTTGTTTTCCCACAGTCCCCTGAAACCAGAATGTTGGGGAAGAAAGAGCTTGGGGTCTCTCTCATTTGGGGTTTAGTCCTGGCTCCACCAAATACTCCCTGAGAGACTATGGGCAAAGGGTGTACTCTCTCTGGACCTCAATGTGCTCATTTGGAGAATGGGCACAAAGGCCCCAGCTCTGCCTTCTTCACAAGGAGCTGAGGTTGGTCAGCACAGTGCGAGGCTGTAAGGTTTCCTCTGGCTCAGGCTCACCTGTCGGCAGGGCCCCCAGGTCGCACATAGGTCAGGACAAGTGGGCGACACCTGTGGCTGTCTTCATGGGCCCCTCCTGGACAGAGTTCAGCAAGAGGCAGAAAATCATCTACCCACGCCTTTCCTGATGCCCAGAGACCCTGACCCAGGCCCTCAGCGGGCTCTCCCCATTACCTCTGTTTGAGGACCTTATCCTTGCTACTCACAGACCCTCTTCTGAGATACCAGCTGTAAATCCCACCTCCCGCCAGCCAGTAGAGGGGACATGGCCAAAATCCTCTCCCTGCTAACTGGCTTGCTTCCCTTCCTCGGATCTCATCCTGTTTCCCTTTCGGCCCTGATGGCTAGGCGGCTCCAAACTTAGCTCTCAATCTCAGTGGCACCACCATTTTCTGAAACAGCTTTTCCCTCACACTCCCCTCAACCACCTACATTTCATTGCTTGGCAGCTTTTTCCATTTAACACTTGGCTTAATAGTCCTGGGTTCTTTAAAGTCAGAAGCAAGATATAGATGACATATCCGATTTATGCACAGATTCATCAAAGCAAAACAGAACATACACAGAATCAGAATTAGCCACTTTCCCGCCTCCCGGCCCAAGGGTGACAATTACACTGACCTCTCAGGACAAAGCCAAAGCTATTGGCCTCCTTGTAGAGCGAGATGTCCACTGTCTTTGACATGATCCCTGGGTTGTTCTCCGGGGCTAGAGAAAAACGGAGGACTCCCCTGAGTCTCTCCGTCACATCGCTGAGCTGGCAGATGTCCCCAAAGCTCGTTCCAGGAGAGTTGGGTGACCAGTCATGGAGACTATAGGAAGGGCAAATTTCTCCCCATTTAACGGGTAGGACAACTGAGGCCTAGAGGGACCCTTTTCCTAGAACCCACTTTGTCCATCACCTGGAGAGAGGAAGGGGCCTGCCCACCCTCACACAGGGACAATGGCGGAACTCAGGCTTGAATCCATGGCTGGTGGGCTCAGGCCAGGGTTGAATTCAAACAGTTACCCCATTTCCAGGCCAACTTTGAAAATTCAGAGCTAGGCCACTGTACTCTATGCAGGGTGATAGGTTGGGGAGAGCGGTGGGGCAGGGGACAATGTATTCAGCCAATGTTCCCCAAACTTGCCCCCTTAAGGGAAAAAAGAATCTGCAAATAAATATGTAATATGACCGTGAGTTATAAACAGGACCCTGCCACCCCCTGGGGACAGCATCCTGTGGTGGCAGGCAAAGCCCCTAGGTGAGGGGTGGATGTCTGTGGTCAGTCTCCAGGTCCCACCTTCCCTATCTGGCACGATCCCCACCACCCAGGCCCTGGCAGGGAGGCAGCGGTGTCCACCCACAACCACGGCAGCGGAGAAAGTTCCCTGTCCAAGGGCACCCACCGGGCGGGGGCAGCTCATACTCCACCTCCAGCACCACGCGCTCGCCCACGTTCTTGAGCAGGGTGATGATCTCATCGTGGCGGAGCCTGGTCAGGTGGATCCCGTTCACTGACCGAATGTAGTCGCCCACGGACAGCAGGTCACTCCTGGGAGCAAGGAGGCCAGAGCACAGGCATGGTGCCAGGTGCAGCATTCACACCCACCCTCCCACGGGATCCTCATGTCACCCGGATCCTCGTTGTACAGAGGGGGGAATGTAGGCTCAGGGGTCAGACAATGTCCGGGGTCACACAGTGAGTGAGTAGGACAGTGTGGATGCTAACCTAGACCTGTCTGACACCCAGGCCTGGCATTTCCCCACAAGGCCAGTCTGCCTGCCTTCCCTCCTCCTGGGGGGTCACCCACCGAGCTCTCACCAGCTGCAGGCGAGCCTGCAGAGGGACCAGATCACCCCCGTTGCTAGTCCTAGCAGTCTTTCCTGCTTTTCACCGCTCATCTGTTCTGTTCAACTGAACACTTATCAGTGCCCACTCCATCCAGAGAGGCAGCAATGGAGAGGCTAATTCCCAGGTTTCACGGAACTCATGGTCCAAGGGAGCCAAAACAATGGGAAATCCAGGGCAATGTGTGCAGAAGGGGCACATGGGGCTGTGTGAGCAGCGCGGCTGTCCCAGTTTGGGGCTAGGGGCTTCCCAGAGGCAATGTGGAGGGATGAACAAGAGTCTGCCAGGAGGCTGTCATGGGGAATGAGACTTCCAGGCAGAGGGAACTGTATAGGCAAAGCCTGGAGGGCCTGGCTGAAGGAGGCACAGTGGCCGAGTGAGCACCTGCTGTAAAGGCAAAGAGAGGAAGCTGGGGCCTAGAGGCGAAGCCCCCACTGCAGGGCTTCCTTCTGCAGACACCCAGCTCTTGAGAGCTCCTGGAAACAACTGCCTGATGGCTTTCAAAGCCCTAGTTCGTTTCCCACTGGCCCCTAGCCCCCTCCTGCTGCCCCCACCAAGCCCTCTCTCACCTGGCCGCCAGCCCCCCGGGCCTCAGGTTGGAGACCCTGGGCTTCCCATCCTTGTCGGTGCCACCTGAGATGGTCAGGCCCAGCGTGCTGCCTTCTTTCTTGATCAGCTCCACCACGGTGACCCCTCGGAACTCCTCTGCTGACACATGGAAGATGAGGGGGCAGCACGGGGCAATCTGGGGCCCTCGGCGCCAAAACAAGTGAGGCTAACACGTAAGGTAAGCAGGGCACTTGGCTGCATTACGCTGGGTGAGATATTTCCTTTTTACAGATCAGAGAGGTTATGTGGTTGGTCTAAGGTCACAGAGCAAGTTAGCAGCAAAGCCAATGCTGTCTGACCCCCACCCAGAGCTCTCCTTGCCTCCAGGACAGAGAAAGAGGAAGGGGAGGGAGAGGGGTTCGGTACCTGGAATGCTCTGTCTGCGGCAAGCCAGGGCCGAGTCGGCGCCTCCTGCATCCTTGCCTCCTTTGGAGTAAGGCCCATCGTCTGCAGGCAAGAGAGAGAGAAAAAAAGGCCCAGAGCTCCATTTTCATTTCCATTCAGGCCAACCTTTCATGGGTGTGGCCTGAAAGAGGGGTTCCTTCCTGCCACCGGCTCCACCGGTGTCTCTGCTGGGGGATCCTTGTGGCTTCTCCTCCCAAGGGCGGCTCTATCTCTGCTCTTGGGGCTGAATGACATTCTTTTGAACATTCACACTGTTCTGTGGTTAAGCATCTGCACAGCCCGTGGGGCTAGTATTATTATTATTATTATGGGTAATATTATCCCATTGTACCTGTAAGGAAGCTGAGGCCCAGAGAGGGACAACTCATGCCCACGGTCACACAGCTGGGGAGTTACGCAATGTGGGTTAGAACCAGGGCCTGCTGACTGCACCACCTGAGGCTGTGCTTGCACACCTGCGCGGACAGGGAGCCCCCTCGCAGGCAGGCAGGTGTCACAGCCCATGGGAGACAGTGCTGGCCCTGAGCAAACTCAATCTGCAGTGGCCCAATGAGTGATCTTCATGAGGACTGCACTTTTACAGCACGAGCCATATTCTTAGCCATTCTAGGCAGCCTGCACATGCCCCCCCAGTCCGGTCGCTTGCCCTTGAAGAATAACCTTCCTGCCTCCTTCACCCCTGCAGCGCCAGCTTGGCCCAGTGTTACGATCACGGGCTCAGGGCTCAGCCTGGCCTGAGTGCATATCCTGGCTCAGCCATTCACCGGCTATGGGGAGATCACTCTTCTCCCCTCCCACAGCCTCCTGGCCACAGCAAGACCTAACCACTAGATGCCAGTAGCACCCCACCCCGGTCGTGACAACCCAAAATGACTTCACACATTGCCAATGTCCACTATGGGAGCAATATTGTTCCCCCCAACCCCCTCCCTGCTCCCCCCCGCACACACACACACCTTGAGAATCACTGCTCTAGAGCAGCGGCCACCAACCTTTCAGACCTCACAGACCACCGGTTGGCCGCCGCTGCTCTAGAGTGAGGGTTGCAGCTCAATCTGGGTCTCACAGAACCCCAGTGCCCTCACTCCGCTCTGCAGGCCAGGGCTAAGCTCCCTTTGCTGGCCAGAGGAGGTAAACAGCAAATCAAACAGCAGTTACACCCGGAATCATTTCTAGGGCCTCTGGAGTTGGGCGCCCAGCAGCACTGCTCACCCGTCTCCCCCCAGGCCCTCTGTTCACACCAGCCAGCAACGATTTAGGCAACACCCCATTAAGTATAATGCCTCCCATTACAGTTCTCTAACTCGCACTCCATTTAGATTCAACAAGATGTTTCTGAGCTAATAAAATTAATAAGATTGGGTTATATCAACTGTGCGACAGCGAACGTCTCTAGTATTTCATGAGGGCAATTCTGGAATTGAAATCGGTCTTATCCTGTGCAAATGAGATTCTGCTGCCACTGGACAATCCGGGGCAGACCAAAGATAAGCTTGCTGGCTCCAGGGTTATGAGTCTGGGGATGGTGGAGGGGGAGATGATCTCTTAAGGAAAGGAGGAAGCTGAGGATAAATTCGCCAAATTCAGAGCAGTAGGATCCCAAAGAATAGAGTGGAACAACAGTGGGTTAAAGGTGGAGTTTTGAGCCCTGATACTAAAAACAAAAGATTCAGAGCCTGCCCAGCCGGCATGGCTCAGTGGTTGAGCGTCAACCTATGAACCCAGAGGTCGCGGTTCGATTCCCTGTTGCCCGGGTTGCGGGCTTGATCCCCAGTGTGGGCGTGCAGGAGGCAGCCGATCAATGATTCTCTCATCATTGATGTTTCTATCACTCTCTCCCTCTCCCTTCCTCTCTGAAATCAATAAAAATACGTTTTTTTAAAAAGGTTCAGAAACTAAGACGGAGGAACAATGCAGGATTCTTTCTGAAGCAAAGGATGCAGGATGCTGGCTGCCAAAGGCCAGGACCCATTCCCCGAGGTGTCTCTGTGGAATGCTCCAAGTGTGTCCCCTCCCTTCTCTCCTCATCCCAATATTCAGATCTTGCTCTAGTGAACTACTCAGTGCTGAATTGAGCTGCAGGGACAGCAGAGACAGCTGCTTGTCTCAACACTGAGTGGCCCCACCTCACTCCTTCTACAACTTCTTGCTGGCTTTGGGCTGAGGCTGTGGGCCATCTCTTTTCCTAGCAGTCAAGCGGGCCTGACAGTGTGCTGCAAACCAGGGTTCATACAACTGTTTGCAGACAAAGAGTCAGTGGGCAATAAGCGAGGACGTGAGCCTTCTCTAGAGAAAGCGTTTTAGGCTGTGGCTGTGCTGACCTCTTGTAGAGGTGGAGGCCACTCTAGAGAGGTGAATTGCCGGATAAAATTGGCTATCTAAGACCCACTGCCATATTCAGAAAGGCACGCATAAGGAATGCTACAATGTTTGCTGATTCCTGTTTAGAAGGGACACAGCATACCACTGTCACAAGCTTGGGGGGGGGCGGGGGAGGGAGGGACTGAGGCAGCATGCAAACCAAGAATCTAAGCAGGGCCAGAATTACCATTGGCTGTGTGACTTAAGTCTCTATTTCTCCATCTGTAAAATGGGGGGGATGGGGGGTTATCCCTGCCCTTCCATCGTTGGCTCTAGCCAGCCCAGGCTTGAGAATCTGAAGAAATGATTTTATTTATAGAAATCCCCAGGAGGTCAGGC
>NW_006286675.1:6183086-6186622 GCF_000327345.1 Myotis davidii | reverse complement strand
CTCTCCTTTTTGTTCTGAGACCTGGTAATTATATGCTTAGAGATGAAGGCTTTTCAAAAACATCTTTCCCACCAATTTTCAGCTGGAAACGTGCATAAAAAAACAGAGATATTTTTATCCTCGAGTTTCTTTTTTCCTATCTCCTCCTTCCAGCAATGGGCAATTATGAGCTTTTGACTTCAGTCCATCCATCCTGTAAGAACTCGCTTCAGAGGGAAATTCATTTCCGCAGTGATGCCAGCCGCCCGGGCACATGTGGGCTGGGTGAGAGGGGGGAGCAGAAGGGAGAGGCGCTGTACCCTGCACAGCCCTGTACACCTGGTCCCCAGCCCTGCTGTGCCCAGGGTGGGTGGGTGAGCTTCTTTTTTATGTCATTTCTCTTGAGGGCGTTGCTAATTTGCCTAATTATCTCTATCTCTCTGGAGCCCCAGGGAGCTATTGAGCTTTGACAAAGGAAAAAGGAAGTCAGCCCCTGGCCCACTGCCTTTGCCAGGACCCGCTAAGCCTGAGAGGGGTGTGGGAGGGGGTTGATGGGAGGGGCTATAGACTCAGCCTGGACTGATGCTACTCTGTGGTCCTCTGGGAAGACGCGCTCACATCTGAAAGGGGGACCCCTGAAAAAAATGGATGCCCAGAGAGGCTCAACTTGGGACGAACAGGAAATGACAGCATGACGCCGAGCTACCTGCAAGGCCAGCCCGGCCCCTGTGCTGATGGGGAGCAGGGGCCCCCCCACTTGCCCCTGGGTCCCACCATCAATTGTACATGGTGGCCGCTTGCTGACTCTCCAGGGGAACCCGCTACAGCATTCCCTGTGCTCGGCCACTCCTGGCTTGGTTGACCCCACCTTTGAAGGCGTTGCTGGTTTGCTGGAAAAGAAAGGATGGACTTTGGACTTAGGCCAACTTCAGATTCTGATTCCACATCTGCTGCCAACTAATGGCTCTGGGTCAAGTCACTTCTCTCCAACCGTTGGGCGTCTCCTCTGCACGGTGGGGGTGCAGTGCCCACATCATGGGTTGGTGGGAGGAATCAATGAGACTGTACGGTACCGAGAAATCATGAACCATGACAGTTCTCCCTTTGCCCGCTTTGTTCCCTTCATTAGAAAGGTTTTCCTAGCTCAATAATGGCAACAACTCCTACCGATTAAACGCTGGGCATGGTGCTATGTGCTTCATAAGCATTATCCCATTTAATCCTCACCACTTTCTGAGGTGGTATGATTGTTATTCCCATTTGAAAGATGGGAAAATTGAGGCACAGAGAGGCTTAAGTAACTTCCTACCATAAGGAGCAGGGCCAAGATTTGACCCTAGGCCAGGAGTGGGCAAACTTTTTGACTCGAGGGCCACAATGGGTTCTTAAACTGGACCGGAGGGCCGGAACAAAAGCCATGGATGGAGTGTTTGTGTGAACTAATATAAATTCAAAGTAAACATCATTACATAAAAGGGTACGGTCTTTTTTTTTCAATAGTTTTATTCATTTCAAACGGGCCGGATCCGGCCCGCTGGCTGTAGTTTGCCCACGGCTGCCCGAGGCCGTGTTCTAAGAACTTTAAAATTATCACCACTTTATGTGGTAGGTACCATTATCATCCCGATGTTAGAAATGAGGACACTGAGGCGCAGGCATGCCCGGGGTCACCCAGCTCCTAAGTTCCTCAGCGGCAGAGCCAGAGGCCCCCTCCCGCCTCCACCTCTCATCCCATGACAGACCGGGGCAGACTCAGGGACAATGCCATGGCCCAGCCCCAGCTCCTTTGGGAACTCTTCACAAATAATGTCCCTCTGGCCATCACAGCTGGACCAGGGCGGACAGCTGTATGGAGACTCATCAAAGCTGATTCTGCTCCAAGTGACAGCCTTACCCTCACAGCTGACCAGCCTCCCCAGAAGCCAGCTTCCCGTGGGAGGGAAGCATGGAAAGATCAACGCTGCGCTCTTTCTGTTGTATGCATGCTTTTAAGGGAAACAAGAAGGAAAAACGTCAATTAATTTAAAAAGTAGACTCCTGATTCACTTGGGACCAAGGATTGTAAGAGAAAAGGAACAGAAAAGGGGCACCAGGTGTGGAGCCCTCCCCTGTGCCAGGCCTGCTCGAAGCACTTTATCTGCCCTGAACAAGTTTAACTCCACTGAGAACCATCTGATGGTCCCCAATGTACAGATGGGGAGACAGAGGCCCAGAGAGGTCACTCAGCTGGTGACTGCAGAGGAAGGACTGGAATACGGGCCTGTTGGGCCCCTCAACAGGCCGCATCCTTAACCGTCAGCTCTGCTCTCTCCTTCTCCCAATAAGGGGCACCCTAGAGGCAGTGCTGGCCTCCAGGAGCCCTCACTGCTCCTGCCTCCCACCCGGGAACAGAGCTCAGGCATCCACAGGCTAGGCACCTCAGGGCTCCCAGGAGTCATGAGCATGACTGCGAGAGCTCTCACAACGTGTGGGAAGCCCCTGGCCCTGGGCCTGAAGTCACACTCCTGGTGGCCCCAACATCATGGGGGATGGGGTACAGGCTCAAGTCAGGCCTTGGCCTTCTGCCTTCTGAGTCTGTGCTCTCCTGTCTAACTCTGAAACCAGCAACATCAAGGAACATGACCTCAAAACTGAGTCACTGTGGAACCAGTTTATTTCCCACCAGTGGTTGCCCGGAGCAGTAAAAAGACTCAATTCATCCTGTTGAGAGTAAAAGCAAAATTGTCATCCCAGTCCCTCAGGTTCCCTGGCCTCCTAAAGATCTCCCCTTTGCCAGGTCTGCTCGCTATTCTCAACACCAGACGCATGCCCACCCCAGGGCCTTTGCACTGGCTATCCCTTCTGCTTGGGATGTTCTTCCTCAGACATCCACCAAGCGGCCTCCCTCACCTCCTTCAGGAACTTGTCACCTTCTCAGGGAGGTCTTTCCCAGCCAGTCTGTTGAACTTACACCTGCACTCCCCATGCCTCCAATACCTCCCATCACCTTCCTTCTCTGCTTGATTTATCCTCAGAGCATTCAACGCCATCTAACAGACCTGACTTTTTTTAGAAAAACTTTGTGATCTTATTAACTATCTGCCTCTGCCCCACTAGGATATCAGCTGGGATGTTGTCTGCCCGTTCCCTGCTATGTCCAGCACAGAGAGCCTGCATATGGTAAGGGCTCAGTAAATAATGTTGGATTAGATTTCACCTGCAGATTAGGAGAATGGGAATCAAAGAGGTAGCATGAGTTGTTCAGGATCATAAAATCAAGAAGAGGCAGACCCAGGATGCAAACCCAGGCCTCCCGGACTCCAAGCCATGGCTGCCGGGGCCTCCTTGGCCTCTGTGGCCTCCATAGTCTGGAGCCTGGGGTCCCCCAGGACTACAGCCCCTGCTGTGGCGCAGGAGATTGGGCCTCTGAAGGGATCCAGGTGGCCCGGTGAGAGTCCCCTCAGAGGAGTGGGAAGCCCAGGCTGTAGACGAGGGACTACACACACACACACACACACACACACACACACACACACCCTGCCCTAGCCTTCCTGGGTGGCAAGTGCTAGGGAACAGGG
>NW_006286675.1:6176172-6183024 GCF_000327345.1 Myotis davidii | reverse complement strand
AGAGTGAACACTGGAAACAGGGTGGGGAGTGAGGGAGGAAGTTACTGCCGAAGTCTGGGTCCGTGTGTCCCAGCCCTGCTCACAGCCTTTCCTCAGGGCTCGGGTTAGTGGAGGGTAAACAAGATTCCCAGGAGCAAGACTGAATATGGCCAGAGGACAGGCCTGGAAAGGGCTCAGCAAGCAGGAGTCCTTCGGGGCAGAGAAAGGGCACTGGGCAGCGCGTCCCAGGCCTGGTGCTCATGGAAAAGCACGGTGAGTGGCTGACTGCTCGAGGCTCAGCCTTCTCTGCAGAATGTGGAGTGCGGACGGAGTGGCCACCCATTGCTGCCCTGTCCCCCTGCTCCTGGGGAGGCCACATAACCAGGCCTGGCCAATCAGAGATCCGGTGAGTGGTCAGGAGAGGGCATGTGACCCAAGCTGGGCCAACAAGAGCAGGCCCTGGGGCATCTGCTGAAACTGCTAGGAATGGTCCTTCCTTAGGGAGAACTGAACGAGGTAACCTTAAGCTTGGAAGTCCGAGGGGCCCTCTGGAGAAGCAAGTGTCTGCCTGAAATGAAACGCACCTAAAAAGAAGCATAAACCTAACAGTGTTAAGTGAGCACCTGGATCCAGCTATGCCTGGAGCTCCATCTTTGAATTTTTCTTAAAAAGAGCATTGGCAGCTGTGACCATGAGGTTCTGTGACCTGGGGAGGAAAGTAGGTGGGGGCTGCGGTGGGAGGGTGGGGGTCAAGCAAGTCACCAGAGAGAGAAAAAGTCAGGGAGATCACGAAGGGCCTTGAAGGCCAGGATAAGGAGCTGTAATCAGATTTACATTTTAGTAAGCTCCCAAAAGGAGCACGGGGAGAGGAGGATGAAGGAGAGGAGGAGGAGGAGGAGGAGGAGACCAGGAAGCCAGGGAGGAGACTGGGCAAAGGACCAGGCAGACGATGCTGAAGCCTAAGCCTGGATGGAGGCAGAGGCCCAATAGCAGGGAAAGACACCTCCCTGCCAATGCCCCAGGTGAGGTCTCTGGGGCACCACTGCCCGTGTGGCTCTGACCACTGCAGGACGAGGTGACCCCACTCATGTGGGCCTTAGGTCAAGAGGACACAGATGCCCAGGCCAGGAAAGCAGTGTCTCCATCTATAGTGCAGTCGCCAGGAGGGGGCAGGAGCAGACTGCATGGGGTGGAATCCCAGCTTTGCCACTTCTGGCTGGGTAGTCTTGGACAAGTCACTTAACAGCTCCATGCCTCAGTTTCCCCAACTGTAAAGTGGGGAGAATGGTCCTGAACTCAGTGTTGTTGTGAGGATTAAATGAAAAAACTCAGAGAGCTTAGGTTAGAGTAAGATCTGGCACAGAGTCAGATCTCAACAGCTGTCAGCTATTGTTTGCATTATTATTATGTGGCGTCTGAGGGTGACCCTGCCTCTGCCCCTTGCCATGGGTGGGGAGGTGGGAGCCTAAGTTCATTGGTGGAGAGCCCGGCTGTACTCGTGTGCGTGCCAATCCCAAGTCAGTCACTGTGTCGTAGTTGTAGGGCCTTCGGAAGACCACCAGGTTTGTGCCCCTGTTTCTCTCCTGTCCACAGTCCCTCCCTTAGGAGTTGTTGCCAGGCGGGAAAGTCAAGAGTATATCGAGTGTGGGGAGGGGTTGACAAGGGCGGCCCCAGGGCACAGAGTGAAGGACTGCGTCCTGGCTCCGGCCAAGCTCCCTGTTGGGGAGTATGGGGAGAAGTAAGGCCAGCCTGGCAGGCTAGGAGACAGATGGACAGATGGATGGAGCAACTACGCCCGCCCCAGAGCCCTTCCCTGAGTCCCAGTCCTGTCCACCCAGAATGTGGCAGCTGTGTGCCACCCTCCCTCCCCACTGCACCCCCAGAGCCCAGGGCTCAGCAACCAGACCCCAGCCAGGGCTTCTTCCTTCCGCTACAAGGTCCAGGAGCTCTCTCCACACCACACCTTTGCTCCCACATCTCTGGGAGGGAGCTCCCTCCTGCCCGCTCAAGCCGAGGTGGGTGCCATCCCCGAGGCACCCCTGAGGGGCTGAGCACTGCCCTCTGGACAGCCCAGGGGACTCGGCCCCTTGCTGCAGGACAGCATCGGGGTCAGACAGACAGCCCTGTCACCTGCTCACCCCGGCCAGGTGCCCCTGTGGGCATCTGAGTTTGCAACCTATGGTGTCCCGCTCCCTGCACTCTCTCCAAGCCCTGGGTCTCTGGGAAGTGGCAGTCCCACTCTTAGCCATCCCAGTCCCCCATCGGACAGCAGTTTGAGGAACCAGCCCCACCACTCTGCCTACAGGTCCCCCATTACTTACCGGCCTCTTCAGGGGTCTCCCGGTTGAGCCCACACAGCATGTCTGCTATTGTCCCTGCTGCCCACTGACTCCCTTGGGAGCCACGCTGCTCTGCCCCTCCCACACCCTCACCAGGGAGGGGCCGTGGGAGGGAAGCTCCCAGCTCCCACTGGCTGGGCGCTGAGTCCACCCACTGCAGCAGGCGGCTCTCTGCTTAAAGGGGACATGCTGCTGTCATGTCTGGCTCCTGGATGGGGTTCGACACCCTCACTCCCATAGCCTGGGCAGGAGATCTTGGAAGATGGCATGCAGGGGGTCTCCCCCAGAGCCCTCAGGCAGATAGACTCAGGGTCCAGCTCAGCTCCTAACTTGCCCTGGGACTTTGGCAAGTGATCGCCCTTACCAGGCCTCAGTTTTCCCATCCAGAGAGGGGGAACAGTGCCTTTCAAATTTTCGTTAAAGAGCAGATTCCAACAGAATCCCAAGACATAAAACAGTGCAGCCAATGGATAATGCCAGGGCTCGTCTGTAGATCGCAGGTTGGAAACTCTTGTGCTTGGAGCCCCCTGGGGCCCTCACACTGACAGGCAGATGTAACTACTTTCCCCCAGCCTCAGTTTCCCTTTCTATACGGTGGAGCTTGGGGAAGACGAGCCCAGCAGCCTGCCCCCGGGAGCAACCCCCACCCCCAGCTTTCTGGGAAGACCGAGCGAACTGGGCTGAGGATCCGCTCTGGGCTTGATAGGCAGGAGCAGCTGGTCACAACTCTAGCCCCAGCTGGGCCTCAGCCCTGCACACTCCTAACTCCCTTCACGCCAGCTCAGGACTGACTCTGGCGGCCCTGATGGACTCCCTGCTCCAGGTCTCAGCTGCTCCTGCTCCTAGCCCACCCATGTGTGCTGGCACCCACAGAGGAGACACCACATAGGTACTGCGGTGATGGTGGCATGAGGTGTCAAAGCCTGCGACTACCTGGTGCATCCAGTTACATGCAGCAAAGAGGGCGGCAGACGAGGTCCCAGCCCCCGTGGGGTTCCTGGATACATGGGAACAAGCAGGTCTCACAGCAAATGGGAGCGTGCTGCCAAGTGGTTAGCGACGGGAGATTTCTTCTGAGTTCTCTCCTGACCAGGGGTTCCCACCACAAAATCCAAACAGAATTCCTGAGCCACCCACTCTGGCTCCTACCAACCCAACACTAATGGCGCCTCCAAAACAGTCCAGAATCTAAATCTGGGGTGGGGCCACTTGTACCCCTGTGTCCATAGGTTTGTGGTCCTCCATTGCTGCCTTCTGCCTAGGGCTACTCCCTCTTTGGGTGACTGCAGGCAGGTCTTAGGGGGCAGGGTCCAAGTTCCAGGCGAGGTTCCCTTGGGCCAGCAGTGAGGCCAAAGGTCAAAGAGAAAGTCCAAGATCTCAGCCATGGGAGGTGTGGGAGGAGGGTCAGAGAGGGAGGACCTGTAGTTGGCCCAGGCAGAGAAGGGGGTGCAGGCTCTGGGTGTGCGTCACAGCGCCAGGCGATGGTCAGCACACGGCTCTCGATGAAGACCCTGACCACCCCCAGGTACCAAGGGCCACGTGGGGGCAGTCCCAGTTCCACGCCAGGCAGGAAGGGATAAAGCCTTTCGGCAAGTAAATTGCTCTAACAGACATCTGCCTTCTCCTCTCCCTTCCCCTCCCCGCCCCTTACAGCACTTCAGGGTGGAGTGCTTCATGGCATACAAGACTGAGAGGTACATCCACCCCCTCCCTTAAGAAAATATTTGCTTGTGGTACAGATGCATTTAAATGAGCTATTAAGATGGGCTGTCGGAAATCTCGCCATGTTTGTCGTTCTCACTGCTCCTTTGGAATTTACTTTTGAGGATGAGAAGCTCCTGGAAAGGTCATGCCGGGGGTTATGGGAGAGCTTTCCTTCGGTGTTTCTCTGAGAGCCCGCTGTGCCCACACCGGGGGTGAAACCCCAGGAGACGGTGGGAAACATGATCTGCCCTCTGCCCTCTGTCCCCATCAGCCCATCGAGCACACTGGCTTTTGATTTTATCCAAGAGTATGTTTGGAAGCAACTGTTGGTCCATTTTGACACAAGGCAGGGTTTAAATAAACAATCGGTCCAGAAAGGTTAAGTAACTTGCCCAAGGTATCCAGCTGTAAGCGTGGAGCCAGCTTCACAGCTAAGAGGTCTGTTGTTGCTTTTTTAATCCTCATCTGAGGATATGTTTATTGATTTTCAGAGAGGAAGGGAGGGAGAGAGATAGAAACATCAATCGGTTGTCTCTTGTATGCATCCCAATGAGGGATCTAACCCACAACCTAGGTATATGCCATGACGAGGGACCAAACCTGCTACCTTTTGGTATATGGAATGATGCTCTTACCAAGTGAGCCCCCAGGCCAGGGCAAGAGGTCTGTTCTTAAAGGTGCTGATATAGAATTTCAGAGGCTTGTTAAGGGGTCCAAGAGAGCGGATGCAGAGCAGCTAGCTTTGTTGGTCACTGAGGAGGTGCTTTTGAGCCTGACTTTGAAGGATGAGAAGGATCATGTCAAAAAAGGAAAAAGCCATTGCAGACGTGAGTCCATGAATGAAATCCCATGTGACTCGTGAGGAGACCAGGTGGGAAGTGGAGATGGAGCCAGGTCATGAGGTCTCACTCCTCCAAGTGTGGTCCAAGGACCAGCAGCCTGGGCATCACAGAGCTGGTCAGTAATACTCAGGCCCCACCCGAATTTAACAAGGTCCCAGGGGATGCAGGTGAAGTTGCAAAGCACAGCATTAGGAGTTTGGCTTTCCTCCTGCAGACAATGGGAGCCACAGATGGCTGTAGAGTAAGGGGGTGAGAAGGCTCTGCAAGGTCCTCAGACACTGAACTCAGCCAAGGTTGAAGGGGACGATCTGCCCTGGGATTTGGCCTAAGAGCAGGAGGAGCTGCTGCCCTGCTCCAAAGATGACCCCCCTCCTCCAAGGCTGCCAAACCTTGAGGAAGCAGAGGAAAAGGGGGGGCCGGCTGCTGGGCGTGTGCAGTGGCTGAAAGCCGGGCCTGCTAGGTGCCCAGGTGGCCAGCACAGATGCAATGGATGGCCTGTGAGGGGCACTGGGAACCCTAGGGGAACTGGCATGGCCACTAAGCTGGTGGGCAGCAGCCCCCTGGTCAGGAAAGGCCCTGCCACCTTTGCATCCTCAGGTTTTGTTAGACGTTGGAGGATAGATTGCTGTGTGACCTGGGGCGCATGCCTAAACCTCTCTGGCCATCATTTTCTCGCCTGTAGAATGGGAATAATAAAAGCACCCAGCCCCTGGAGTTGGGGAGACCACATATTAATGAATCAGAAAGCGTTCGCCCATCTACTTTCCTGCAATGAATGTCACACCAACCCTGAGAAAGAGACCAGAGAGGCAGAACTTGAAGGTCAGAAGCGCCCAGGTTCAAATCCCAGCCCTGCCAGCTGTGTGATTGGGGGGGCGTCACTCTGTCTGGGATTCTACTTCCCCACCCAGGAGGAGGAGGGCAGAGACCTGGGGAGGGCTCTGCAGCCGGCGACTGTCCAACACACACTCATGACCTCCTCCCTGCATGGGGTCAGGCCTGCAGCCCTTCTTGGTGTCTGATGGGGCACTGTTGGCACCTCTGTTGGGACATTCTCTGCTGTGCTGGGCTGTCCTCCATACTAAAGGGCCCCTGGTGTCCCTGACCCTTGCCCACCCATGGGCAGTGACCACTGCAATTAGGAACCAAACTACCCCACGCTGCACAGATGGGAAAACCGAGACCCAGAGAGGGCCCCCTCCCCAGTGCAGAGCGGGGGGCCTGGACCCCAGCCTTTCCTTCCTCTCAGGCCCCAGGGCCGGGTCCATCACAACCACACAATCAAGTCCATCACAATCAAGCCGTGTCCTGAGCCCAACAGGGTCCCTGAGTGACAGCCGGAAATGAAGTCTGGGTGCAGAGATGGCGGATTGAGGATGAGAGATAAACCCTTTATTGCTGTTCAGTTGTTCTTCCTCCCTCTCTCCTCACACCGCCCAGGAGGTCAGGCCAGGACAATGGCTTCCCAGCCTGGTGGTTAAACTTTTCTATGAGGTGGGCATTACCGTCCCCATTTTACCAATGGGGAAACCGAGACCCAGTCTGTGATCCCACCAGCGGCAGGTGAGGGGCATGAGGTGACCCCTTATGAGGGGTGCTGTTTGGCTGTGGCCCCCACTTCGACCAAGTTGCCCGACATCTCCCCTACCTCCAGTGCCCCCCAGCTGACTTCAGGGCAGGCTGAGCTGTGCCTCAGGGGTAATGCCCACCCATGGGCCACTCCCAGGCTGTGGATGCAGACTGACACCTGCCAGTTCCCAGCGTTCCTCACCGCAGCCTTCCTCCAGCCTTGGGGGCAAGGGGTATGCAAGGGCAAGGGGTCTCCGGTGACTGCGAGAGCCAGCCTGGCAGTCTGCATGCACAGATCATAGGGGAGGAAGGTCCGGATCGGGAGGAACCCAGCTGATGGCTCTTCAGGACCTGGTGGAGCAGAAACTGGGCCAAGCAGAGGGGACAGCCTGGCAAAGGGGGTGTGTGGGGGAGGTGCA
>NW_006286675.1:6170765-6176123 GCF_000327345.1 Myotis davidii | reverse complement strand
CCTGGCACTGTGGCTGCCACATGGGTGGCATTTAAGGAGGAGCGGGCTCTCCTGAGTCGTCTCCAGTGTGGTGATGGGAGGGTGGGATACAGAGGGCCAGTGCAGCTGCAGGGGAACAGTCATCAGGGGTGTGCTGGAGCCTCAGCACGCAGCGTCTGATCACAGCAATGCCCTCTGGTGGCTGGTGATCAACGAGACTTTGGGAGGCACAGGCCTTTTCCTGTGCCCTCATGTCCCGTGGGGTGGGAGACTGGCCTCAGGCCAAGGTGGCTAAGACTGTGCCTGGAATCCTACCTTCTACCCTCTAGGTCAAGCATTACCTTCTGAACAAGTGCAAATGCCCCAGGTGAAGAGGGAAGAGGCTAACACTCACAGAGCGCTTACTGGGTACCCAGTGTTTTTTGTCAGGGCCACTCAGAATCTTTCAAAAGTCCTGCTGATCCCATTTTACAGAGGAGAAACGGAGGCCCAGAGGAGAAGGAACTTGGCCAAGGACTCCAGCTAGGACGGGCTGAGGGTCAGATCATCAGAATCAGGTGCTCCCGCCGCAGGTCCTTTACATGGGCTCTTCCCTCTGCCTGGAGCCCCCTTCCCCTCTTTCATCCTTCAAACCCAACCTAAAAACTGCTTCTACTGAGAAGCCCACCCTGACTACACCAAGTGGGTCCCCTTTACCGTTTCACAGCCTTTCCTCCAATGCATTTGCTCACCCGTTCTTTTCCACTAAGTGGGACATCCTCAACTGTCCAGCTCATTGGCTTTGACCCTGTGCCCAGGACTGGGCCTTGCACAAAGTAAACGTGAAGTGTTTGCCGAATGAGTGAATGAGAAATCAATGATGAATATACATAATCTCTGGGTGGCTACAATGGAAAGAAACCAATACTGTGTCCCCTCTAACACTTCAATCTAATGCAGGAAATCCTTCCTGCTGTCTGGCACAGCTTGTACAACTCCACAAATGGGGAGCTCACCACCCCAAGAGCAGCCCACTTCATGCCTAACCAGCTGTGAGGGATGAGAGCCACTCTGACATTCTGAGCTGAAGCCTGCCTCCCCATGACTCTCCCAGGCCCTAGGCCCCCTGGCCCAGTACCACCCTTCATAGGCTCAGGGGCTGTGTCTGGTCCCAGGATATGGCCTCTGAGCCCTGGCGGGAGCATCCACAGCTCAGCGTCTAGATATGGCTTCAGTGGGGACCCACCAACTCCCCTCCCAGCCTGTGGGCCTTTCCCCAGTGTGTGGCTGGACAGCGTGGGTGGCCATTCACCCCATCGGTCTGGGGCGGTGCTCATATGTGTGTCTTTCACCCTCTATAGATTTCAGCGTGCTTTCACCTCCGGTGCTGTTGGCTTCAGGCTGGAATCTCTTTTTACAGGTGAGGAAACTGGAGTTCAGAGGACAGGAGACTCAGGAACTCGGGTGTCTGGCTCCAAAGCCTTCATCATGGTTCTGTAGACACATGTGCTCAAAAAGGCTTTGTGTGACAGCTTTATCTGATGTTGGGCCCTCCTGGTGGACTCAACTGTTGAGAGAGAACCTGGCACTGTGGACTGATGGCGGAAGCTCAGGCAGGGTGCTAATTTGGGAGGGACCCCGCACAGCCCAGTTCAGAATATGCCAGTGAGATCCGGGCAGCAGGTGCTCCCTGATCAAGGGGTAGGGTGCTCCCTGGTCGAGGTGTGGGGTGCTCCCTGGTCGAGGTGTGGGGTGCGGCTCTGCAGGGTTAGACATGGGCTCTGGCAGAGGCCATGTGTTTGAGGACGAGGCCTGACCCTGAGATTTCTGGGCCAGTGCCTGCTGCCTGCCAGCTGAGGCACCCGCATTCCATGGCATCCTCTACGCTGTTCAGGAAGAATCACTGGGTGGTTGCCAACTGGTGTCCAGAACCAGCCTGTCCCTCTCCGGCCTCGCCTCGCCGCACCAAGCTCCCTGAGCCCTTTCGCATCTCCCCGACTTTACACTCACCGTCCCCCTGGAATGTGCCCTCTCTAATCCCTCCCCTGCCTGTCCAAACCCTGCAAGTCCCCCAAGATTGCCCCACTGTCCCTTCCCCCAGGAAACCTTCCCTGATCCTCCAGCTGGTTGATGCCTCACTGAGTCTCCAAAGCCCTCAGGCAGCCCTCGGTCCCGCTTTTGTCAACTGACCAGATGTCCCCTTTCTTGCCCATCCTCCCCCAGATGAACCTGACACCAAAGTGGTGATGAACATTCTAGCTGCCCCCTGCCAGTCTGTTAGCACCTCCTCCTCCAGCAGGAGCACCACAGGGGGTCTTACAGGGGCCCTGGGTTCAAGTCCTGGCTCCACCTTGAGCAAAACTGGCCTTGACATTCCCCTGTGTAAAATGGGGGTACATGTGCGGGCTAGGGTAGGAGACCTGTGGTCACTGGGGGCTACTTCTGCTCCACCCTCAGCCAGCCTGAGACGCTCTCTCCTCGGTCCCCAGCTTGGGCTTCAAATGATCCCCGGCTGTTTCCAAACGTCAAACAAACCTTCCTCGATAGACCCATTCTGCAAACGGGGCACTGAGACTCAGAGAGAGACAGGGGCCTTCCCCAAGGTCGCCTGCAGGGCCCCCAGCTGCCCCAGTTGTGTGGCTGTGAGCACTTGCCAGATATGTGCCCCCCTCACCACCCACCTGCCCACACATCGGCTTATGAGTCACCGCCACCGCGGCCAAGACAGCAAAATGCAGGGCTGCAGAGACAAGGTCAGCTCAAGGAGAGCAAGTAGGCAGATGGGGAGGGGCTCAGAGGAGGCTTCCAGCCCCAGGAGGGCAGAGCAACAGGCACAGAAAGGAAACCGAGGCCAGGAGGAGCAGGGACCTGTTCAAGGACCACAGAGAGTGGGCTCGGCCTTGGTCTCCTGTCTGATGGACGTGTCGTCCGCTCCACCAGGCCATCTCCCCAGAGAGGGAGACAGGGCCAGTGGCCTCCACAATTATCTGGGCAGCTAAGACATGCAGATGGTCCCGCTGGACTGAACATTCAAGCCGACACACGGAAACGACATTAGCTGGCGTGATCAGTGCTGATTGTGGGGGTGACACAGGCAAGGCACGTGTGCTATAAGGACGTTCACCCAAAGTGCGTGCCTGGGATCTCAGGGGGGTGGGGGACGGCTTATCTGCCTGCTCTGTCCTGTCAGACTTCCCCAGACCTGGGGCTCAACTGTAGGCTCTGCCCAGGAAGGACCCAGACAGGCTGGGGCATGGACAGAGGTGGTGACCAGGTGGGGAGGGTGCGAGATCCTGAGAAGTGGGGGCTCAGCCGGGAGGGGGGCTTTGCAGGACCCTATCACTCTCTGCAGGGCTGTCCTGGGGCAGAGGGAGCAGAGTGAGGGCAGAGATCCTTGGGGGACCCAGGAGAAGACAGACCAGGAGCCACACACTGGGAACGCAACAGAGGGGACCCCTGCTCCTGGTGGGGGAGACGGGATAGCTGACCACTGAGAAATGCCCGCTGGAGAGCCATGTGGGCTTTGAAGTCAGCAGGCTTGTCTCAGAGGCCCAGACTGCCCCATCTCCTTCCTAGCTGATCTTGGAAAGGCCCTTCCTCTTTTGAGTTTCCTCACCTGCAAAACGGGGCAATTTAGTTCACAGGTCGCAGGGCTGCTGTGAGGATGAGAAAGGCCATGTCAAGTACGTAACACGGTGCCTGGTCTGGCGTACAGCAAGCGCTCGATAAATGCTTGAGGAACAAAGAACAGGTCCAGAGGGTCACTCCAGGCTGCCTGGGTTCCAGGAGCAATTCCTAGGATGAGTTTATCCCTGGCTCCTTGATAAAGAAAGAAATCCCATGGCCTGAGACACCGTGGCTGACCCACTCATCGAGGGGGCAGAGGCCTGGGAGCAGGGTGCTGTTCTGGCACTGGAGCGGGGGAGGGGAGGATGCTTCCCACCTGGGGGATCAGATCTGAGACCCCTTCGGGGCTGCCACAGTGTGAGAAATGCCAGGAGCCGGATGTGGAGGCGAGTTGGAGACAGAGGAGAGCCTCATTACGCAGGGAAGGAAGGAGTGAATAATTCATCACAGACATGCGCTATGGCGGGGGTGGATGGACAAAGCTGGGAGGGCATGGCACAGCACTTCCTGTTCCCAGGAGGCCCCATGCAGCCAGAAGAAGAGGTCACTATCCTTAATAACCTTGTTTTCCTAAAACTGCCCATGGCACCTCTAATACATCACTCTGCCCACCGTGGCCTGGGAGGTCTGGGATAGGCCCCTGCCCAGAGCCTCCCTGAGTTTATCTCCTCCGACACACGAAATGAAATCCCGCACTCTTTGAATTGAATGTGACCATTTTATGGCCTCAGAGGCCAAAGCACAGCCCCTTCAGAAACCTCACTGAACTGATCTGATCTCCCAGAATCCTCCATTCCACCCTTTAGGGAGGTGCTGTCATTACGTCTAAGCTATGGAGGAAGACACAGTGACCCAGGAGTGTGTGTCCTCTGCAGGCACTGAGGTCCAGCACCTGGGTGTCAGAGTCAGGCCCTCCCCTCCTCAGATGCAGACAATAAAGGACATTGCCAGAACCAGCTGAGGTCAGCCGGGGGTGGACACGGTGTCCAGCATGGCAGAGGTACCTGCCTCTGTGTGCACCAGAGGTGCTCCCCTGGGTCTTAGACCTGGGATTGAAACTGGGGAAGCTGAGCCAGGACTGAACCCTGCTTCCGCCAGTCCGGCCCAGGCAGGAAGTGCTGCTTCTGAATTTAAGCAAAGCCTCCAATCCCAGTCTGGGGGACACCAAATGGGGCCCAGCTGACCATGTGGCCCGGGAATCCCACCTGAAGTAATCACAAGGTGAGGAACTTCGGGGTCCCACCACATAAGATGGGAAATAGAAAGGCCTATTAAAAGTATGGGCTGGGCCTGGCCTGTGTGCCTCAATCGGCTGGGCACTGTCCAGAGCACGGAAAGGTTGCCAGTTCCATTCCCAGTCAGGGCACATGCTAGATTGCAGGCTCCATCCCTGGTAGGGACATGCAGGAGGCAGCTGATCAATGTTTTGCTCTCACATTGATGTTTCTCTCTCTCTCTCTCTCTCTCTCTCTCTCTTTCTCTCTCTCTCCCCTCTCCCTTCCTCTCTAAATATCAATAAAAATATTAAATATATACATACATATGCATATATATACACACACTAATAAAAAGGTAATATGCTAATTAGACCGGATATCCGGCTGCGGCAGCCCAGAAGCCGCCCGCGGTGGTCCTGGGAGAAGAAGTCGCTCAGCTGACCAGCCTCCGCCATGGACCTGTTCCGGGACCTGCCGGAGCCTCGCTGCCGGTAAGTGAGGGGCAGCCCTGCTGGCGAGGAGAGGCGGGCAGGCCGGCGGGCTGGTGGCGCCTGAG
>NW_006286675.1:6159514-6170501 GCF_000327345.1 Myotis davidii | reverse complement strand
CCCCGCCCCACGGCCTTTGTGTGCGGCCCCCACAGCCCGCAGCCCAGCTTCGGGGCGCTCAGCAGCGGCCTGGCGCAGAGTCCCTCCGCCTTCGCACGTGGTGCAGCGTCTGGGCCTCTGGCCCGCAACCCTCCGGCCTGGGTCTGAATCGCTTTTCCCTGGAGCAACGTTTTTCCGCGCGTGCGTGTACAAGTTCAGGGTTTTGTTTTGGTTTGTTTTGACCCCAGAGATTGAAGGAATCGCCAGCGTTGTCTTTCGTGTGTTTGTCATCCTCTGTGTGTCTCTGATTTTTCGGTCGATAGTAGTTTCCCGGGTCACGGAAGTCTCCCTCTCCCCAGAGTCAGGAGCACCAGCCCAGGTCCACCCATCGGCCCGGCCCTGACCGCGGGGGTGAGTTCCTGCAGGCTGGGGTTTGATCCCCACGCATTAGCCGTAGGAGACCAGTGCCTTTGGTATTGCTGTGTGTCCGGGTTTTAACTGGACAAATGCCCAGCGGTCCAGGGCGAAGAAGCCGCCCACGGTCCCGGGGCGCCAACTCAGCAAAATCTTGCAGGAGATTCTGTCTGGGCTTCCCTATTGCTGTGTGTCCGGGTTTTAACTGGACAAATGCCCAGCGGTCCAGGGCGAAGAAGCCGCCCACGGTCCCAGGGTGCCAACTTAGCAAAATCTTGCAGGAGGAGACTTTTGTCTGGGTTTCCCCAAGATCTTATTAGAGCGAGTGGATGATAAAAGCGCAGCAATGACACCAGAATGTAAGGCAACGATACAGAGAGGAACAGAGGCAATTGCTAGGGTGATTTTCCAACAATTAGTACAAAGAGTATGTGCTATGAATTAAGTAAAAAAAAAAAATATGTGTGGAAGTAGCTGCTTCATGAGTATGGCATCCCTTCCTATTTTAAAGGAAGCTGAGTTCCATGTGAACTGTGTACTATGCTAGGATATTTGAGGCACAGAACACGGGAGGCCCTAAGTGTACGGTGCTTTGATAGTTGAGATATTCTTTATTGTTCAATGTGATTTATTTCTGTACACCTCAGTTTTGTAATAGTTAAATTGCTAGAATAATACATCTTGCTGTAAAATATTACTAGAAGAGCAAATGATCAGGTGACATTTATTGTTATTTTCTATAAATGAACACAATCTCTGGTATGCTAAAGTGATAGGTATTATAGAAATATTCAGATAGGGAGACCTACAGGCTTGATTACAAGTGAGGTTTACTATCACAACCCAAACTTATTGCTTAAAAAAAAAAAAAGGCAGGGAGCCAACTAGAAACTGAACCAAATATAAGCCCTTGAAGGGCACATGTAAATTAGATAAACTCCGCTATTACAAGAGCAACAGGAAAGAATTCAGAGGCAAGAATGAGAAGCAGATTGCATCCAGTCTAAGTTGCTGCTAAAGAAAAAGAATGGTATACTATGAAAATACTTAATACAGATTGTGAAGAGATTTGTTCAAAGAGGATTTCCTAGAGTAGGTGGTATTTCAGTTAATTTTTTTAAATGTGAAGAGGTTAGCTAGATAAGAAAAAGGTGTAGGGGTCCCAGATTGGAGAGGGTGCAGGCCAGGTTGAGGGACCCCCCCACCTCCCGCATGAATATTGTGCACTGGGCCTCGTGTGTGTGTGTGTGTGTATAGGCTGGAAGTGGAGAAGTGTGTCCTCAGACATTTAAAAAAGTATTTTGGAAAAGAAGACAGAGGAAAAACCTTCTGTGTTCTTAAATCCTTCTCCCTTGAGCTTTCATTTTCACAAATGGATGCCCAGATTCACTGTCTGGACAAACAAGTTTAAGTGCCTCCTTTAGAGCCCCCAGAAAGGAATGGAGAGAGTCAGCACACAGTAGCTCTCAGTCACAGGGCATATTCCCTTCTGTTTTCTTATGTCTTGTTAGGGGTTTGTTAGTACCAGACACACCACCTTGGGGTCAGTGGTGTGTGTATGGGGGAAGAGGATGCAAGTGGCTGGGCCTCTGATGGGAAGATTGAATTAAAAATTACCAGGTGTAAAAAAAAAAAATTAAAAATTACCAGGTGTCTACAGTGTGCCAGGTCCTGCCCTAATCTTCTCAAAACATCTCTGCAATCTTGGGAGTGTGGCTTTTCTTGAACCTGCTTTGCCAATGAGGAAACTAAGGTCCTGAGTGGGCCGCACTGCAAGTAAGAGCCAGGATAGGATTGAATCCAGGTCTGCTGGGAACCTGGAGCAGGTTCCTGCTTCTCTACAGGGTGCGGAACCGGACCCGCATGTCATTGGCTATTCTCCAAAGCTCAAATCTGGAGCAGCCCTGGATGTGTCTGTCCATCCCTCCAGCCTAGGAGGATCCCCCTGGGTTCTCAGGGTCTGTGGACCTGAATTGGACAATAGCCTTGATGGGGGAGGGGCTTCTCCCTTGGGGGAGGTCCCAACATAGGGAAACCCTATCCCTGATGCTCTTCAGCTTTGGCTGTTCTGTCCCCGTGGAAGGAGCTTAGGGACCTCTAGGATATCAGACCAGCAGCTGCCGAGGGCCAGTGCGGAGCCTGGCGTCCTGTGTCTCCCCGTGGACCTTGCTATCCTTGATGACTCCTGAGGAAGCCCCTCCCCATGTAGGCCCCTCGAGTCTGGAAAACGCTCGTGGCAGTTATGAGAGCTGGCTTGAGAGAGCCTCTGTATGTCAGCGGTGTGGCCTTGGGCAAGTTATTTAACCTCTCTGTGCCTCAGCTTTTCCCTCTGCGCGAGAATAAGGATGGGACCAATCTTGCAGGGCTGTTGTGAGGATCTAAGGAGTTAATGCATTGCCTGGCACGCAGTGGCACTGAATTAATGACAGTTACTGTTGTTCTTATTAGCTGTGTGATTATTCTTAGCTCTGAGACCTGAAACACAGAGACTGTGATCCCACCACCTCCTCTTCCCCTCCACACTAGAGATGGAGAAATGGCAGCACAGGGAGGCCTGGGGGAGGAGGGTGGGAAGGGGGAGTTGACTTCCAGCTCCAGACACTTCTCCCAGCTCCACTCCCACTCCAGCCTATCCTCCACCCTGAGCCCCTCCTGGGACTCTCTAAGGCGCTGGACACCTGTCCAGGGATGGGGCCCTGCACATGCGGGGACTCAGCATACGCTCAGTTTCATTGAAACCTGCCTTCGCCCTCACCGCCCCCCCTCCCCTCACAGAGCCCCTGTCTCCTCCCACTCCCCCATCCCCCCAAGCACACCCCCCCTACACAATACACACACACACACACACACACACACACAGCACCCCTGCCAGCCCAGACCCCCAACAGGGAGGAAAGAAAAGACCATCAGGGACATGCCATGTGAGGGGTCGATGAAGGAGACTGTGGCACAGAAAAGTAGAGAGGGAGGGAGGAAGACACACATAGAGACCATGGGATAGACCGGGGTGGAGGTGAGGGTGGGGATGGGGATGGGAATGGGGATGGGAGGAGAGTGGAAGAGGGGGTGGACAGACAGGAGAAACAGTAAGAGAGGGAGAGACAGGCAGAAAGAGAGAGTTAGAGAGACTCAGACACAAAGAGTATGGATGAGAAACCCAAAAAGCGCCAGAAGACATCGGGTCAAGGTGAAACAGGAAGAGACAGGGCAGGGAGGGGAGGCCTGGGCGGAGGTCCCTCCACCCCTCACCCTCGCCCTCCGCCCAGACCCACGTTCTGCCGCCCAGCCCCTGGGCAGGCAGCAGGATCTGCCCCGCAATCCTTCCCGGTCCCCTTCCGCTCTGCTCGGTACCTTTGGGCCGCCGCCTCACCACGCCCAGATGCCACTTGAGTGACACGGCCAGCATTGCCCTCCTGCCCTCGGGGCCCTGGGCCAGGGGCCAGGGACCACACCTGCCCGCGTCCGCGTCCGCGTTCCGGAGCCCAGCGCTCCTGGCGCTCCTCCGCTCGGGAGCTGCCTGCGCTCGCTGGCAGAGGCTGGGCGCTCCCTGCCCCCCCTTCCCGGAGTTGCTAAAATAGATAATCCTCCCCGGAGCCAGCGGTTGTGGAATTGGTGGCGGCAAGGCCCTTCCTCCACGACAGCCTGGCCGGAAAATGCAGCCCTGGGGTGTTCTGGACCCTGCGGCAAACTTCCAGGCCCCACCTGGCAAGTCCTCTTCCTCCCAAAGCCTCACCTTGCCCGCCCCTTCTTGGTCCCCAGTCTACCTACCCCACCTCCCCACTCCCTCCTTCCCTAAGCTGGACTGTCGGAAGCCCCAGGCTTTGCACTTGCAGGTTGTCCACCTGGAATGCCCTTCCTCTCTGGCTCCGTTCAGCTTCTGGGAATATGTGCTCAGCGTCCAGAGACCCCTGTTTGCTGGCGTCCTTACTTGCGGGGTCTCAGTTATGCTTTCCATACTAGATTGGGATTATCTACTCACCTCCCAGGCCAGAGGTTCCCAAAGACAAGGACAGGGTCCACTTGTCCTGTGTCCCCGGTGGTCAGCCCAGGCATTTGATGGGGTCATCAGTATAATCAACAGACCCCTTCAGAGCTGAGAAGGGAGCCCAGGCAGTCTGAATCCAGAGCAGGGGCTCTGGCCAAGAGGGAGCCACCTCTTTTTGTTTTAAATAGACTTTTATTGATTTCAGAGAGGAAGGGAGAGGGAGAGAGATATAGAAACATCAGTGATGAGAGAGAATCATCGCTTGTCTGCCTTCTGAACGCCCCTTATTGGGATGGAGCCTGCAACCGGGCAGGTGCCCTGACTGGAATGCAACTGTGACCACCTGGTTCATAGGTCGACATTCAGCCACTGAGCCACATGGCAAGGCAGAGGAGGCTCTTGTTCAGTCTTTGATGAGTAGACAAAGGACCCAGATGACATGTGGAAAGTACAGCAATAAATAAAGGCTGCACAGGAAGGTGGGTGCTGAGGCACCCGGGGTGGGGGAAATCCAGAGGCCTGGCCTGGGAGGGTTTCCTGTCACCGGTTTGCCCTGGAGGATGCCGGGTAAATGTCCCAAGCTCCACAGTGAGGACACCCCCAGGGCTGGATCTGCACATGGATAGAGAGGTGGGTCGGCCCACAAAGGATCCAGGCCAGCCTCCACCCCTCCATTCTGCTTTTCCCATTCCTGCCTCAGCCTCACAAAGCCTCAGAGGTCCCAGTTGCTGCCACCCCCCACCAGCTTCCAGAAACAAATTAGCATCACATCAGAAAATGCCTTTAATCTTCTCCAGGCCCTTTCTTCCCTTGGCCCAAGTGGTGACATTTCTGCCTCCCAGCTCTTTTCATGTAAAAGAGACAGAAACCTCTATGCTTTAGAGAAGGGGGGAGGCAGGGTTGAGGGGCAGACCCCTCTTAACTCCTCCAGGTTGGGGGAGGGAGAGGATGAAGACCATCCACCCATCTTTTCACTTACTCAACAAATATTTATTAAGCACCTTCTGTGTGCCAGGCCCCGAGGCACAACCATGGACAAAATCAAGCCCTCACGGTGCTGATATTCTAGTGGGGAAGACAGAGAAGAAATGACAACTGTAATGACAGAATAAATGTTACAGTATGTTAGAGGTGAAACACACGAGAAATAAATGGAGCAAGGAGAGGGGTATGGGAGCACAGAGGGAGATGCTGCCATTTATAAAGTGGGGTAGTCTCCCCAGGACCCACACTGTGGTCTTATAGCCTCTTCCCACTCTAAGGGCCCCCAGGGCTCCTTAGAGAAGTGGCTGATTCCAGGACGGGGGCAGGGAAAGTACAAGAGCCCGGGACATCTTGTGACACCAGGGAGTCGAAAGGACAAGGAGGCCAGCTTGAGGGGCTCCCATTGGCCAATATCTGGGGCAACTTGAACATCAAAAAGAACAATGACTGCAAAACTGTAAAAATCCATTTGTTCATGATTCTCAAAAGAAAAAAAAATTGCACGATCCCTTTGGAGGTAGTTAAGGCACAACCTCATTATTCTATAAACAGAAATTGAAGGTAAAGAATGAAACATTTATCCTGTCTTCCTGTATGAATAGTATTTTAGAACCTAATAAGAGAAAGTCATTCTTTACAGAAGAACCACAGCAAGTATTTCACTAGCAAGTAAGTGCAGAAAAAAGAGTAGAATTGAAAAACCACCTTTTTGCAGCCCTAATGAAATTAAGGATCTGGCCATCAATGCAAGGCTCAAAGGGACTGAGTGACAGAGGCACCAAGCAGGTCGCACTTGAATCCATGGACCCACCTTAGCATCACCGAAAGTGGAACATTCTGGCATACGTGCCTCTGACAGGACATGGAAGACCAGAGTACCATCCATGATGTATTCTTGCCTACAGACTGAAACCTGCATCAAATCCAGGTTTAGATCCAAAGACCAGTGGACAGAAGGCACAAGGGACAGAGAACGTATTGAATGATACCACAAGGACACTCCACAGGACAAATGACCCGGTTTTGCCAACAAGTAATTAGAGTGAAAAAAGGAAAAAAGAGGAAGAAGGGACGGTTATAGGTTAAAAGAAGCTTAAGAGAACCATCAACCAAATGCAATACAAGGACCTTAGCTGGATCCTGATTTGAATAAACCAAGTGTGAAGACATGTGGGAGATGAGAGGGAGAAACTGCACAAGGATTGGGTATGAGATGATATTAAGGAATTATGGGTAATTCTGTTGGGCTGGTGCTATTGTAATTATATTTAAGAAAAAGGCTTTATCTGTTGGAGATACAGATGAAACACAAAAAAGTTCAAGATTTGCCCTTAAAACACCTCAGGGGTGTCCCTGTGTTATATGTGCCATATAGAAATAAATAAAAATTTGATATATAAAATAAAAAGAAGCACGGGGGTCATAAAAGGCCTCACTGAGAAGGTGACATTTGAAGAAAGGCTAAAATGAGGGAGAGAGCAATGGGAGGGGGTGTCCCAGCAGGGAGGGGGCAGAGCAGGTCTGGGTGTCCAGGGAGGGGGACGTGTGAGGGAAGGGAGTGGGGGGTGTAATGCAGGGCTTCCTAAGGACTCTGGCGTTTCCTCTGAGTGAGATAGGGGGGAAGCCAGTGCAGCATTTGAGCAGAGAAGAGATATGGTCTGACCTGTGATTTAACACCATCCTCTGGCTGCTGGAGGGCGAAGGGACTGCAGGGGGTGAGGACAAAGGCAGGGAGACCAGGGAAGAGGTCCCTGCACAAGGCTGGGAGCCCAAGGTCATTGGGAATAGGGGTGAACAGAATCTGATTTTTTAAAATGTTTTATTGATTAAGTTATTACATATGTGTCCTTATCCCCACATTACCCCCCACACCCCCGCTCATGCCCTCACCCCCTCCAGTTCCATCCATGCTGTTGCAAATGGTAGAACTCCTTTTTTACCACCGCGTAGTATTCCATTGTGTAGATGTACCATAGTTTTTTAATCCACTCATTTACTGATGGGCACTTAGGCTGTTTCCAAATCTTAGCTATGGTGAATTGTGCTGCTATTAACATAGGGGTGCATATATCCTTTCTGATTGGTGTTTCTAGCTTCTTGTGATATATTCCTAGAAGTGGGATTATTCCTAGAATGTGAGTTCCATTTGTAGTTTTTTGAGGAAACTCCATACTGTTCTCCACAGTGGCTGCACCAGTCTGCATTCCCACCAGCTTTTTTTAAAGTGGAGCTGCCTTCCTCTGCCAGGGTTAAACATTTGCAAAACAGCTGGTCAGTGTTCCTTTCTCTGGGGTAGTGGCGTGAACTCTAGGTCAAAAAGGCCTGGTGGTCTCTGTGCAGTCACTTCCCACTCTGGGCCTCAGTTTCCCCATTGGTAAAATGAAGATGATGGTTAAAAACTCGGACAATCATTAGGCTGCTCTTTGGAGACAACAGAGGTGACAGTGTCCTGCAAACTGGTAAGGGCTGGGCATGTGTGGCCGAAAGAGAAACAGCCTTTATTGGGCAACTACTACATAACTAGGCTCTACGGGCATCAAGCCTCACCTTATCAAAGGTGGCATCACAGGGGGAGCGTAAAACGGCTAGTGCTGAGTCAGAAATGTTTCTGGATTCTATTCAACTGCGCTAGTTGAGTAGAATCACTGCCTCATTGTTGCTCTGCAACGAATTTGAGGCGCTTTAATGTTCAGAGAGCGAAACTGATGACTCCAGCTTCACACAGCTTCCAGGTGGTAAAGGAGAGATTTCCAACACAACACCCGCCTCTTCCCCTGCTCCAGACCCCCTCCCAGGACCAGCACCAGGAACCAACCCCACAGAGGAGCGAAAACCCTGCCAGGGAAAACAGCTCATCTATCTGATGGTTCTAAAACGTTCCTGAGCCAAAAAAAAAAAAGTGCCACCAAGCATTTTTGGCGTGGGCCGGGGCAGCCGTTGGATAGGGCCACGTGCCAGGAAACAGGTGGCCCTACTGTTCATGATCCTGGCACTGCCTTCATGGTGTAATAATTAGGCACAAATGCCTGGGCAGGCACCACTAATGAAAATGCAGAATAAATCGTGGGGCATAGGGTGGAGGTGACAGAAATGCTGTAATTATGGCCCTCAAGTCCCACAGGACACAGGGTTGGCCAGGACCCCTCCCCATAGTGGGCTATGCCAGCATCGGTCCAGGTACTTCTGTTAGGGTCGCCGAAGGAGGAATGCACAAGGAGCGCAAGGAGATGCCTAACACTTTCCTTGTCCGTGCAGTCGCCAGGCCCCAGGTGGCTGTGACAGCTTCATGAAGTAGCACAAGTCTGGGGCCCGGAGGGCTCTGTGAACAGGCATCTCTTCTAATTATGCACCAGGCAGTTGCTTTCAGAATGCAGTCCTGCCTCTGAAAAATGGGGATCAAAATAACTAACTTTTATCAAGCATGGCTCCGCGACAGACGTTCCCAGCTTTGTGCACATTAACCCTCTCTGTCACCCCACGCGGTGAGGACTACGATTAGCCCCAGGTGAGGACCAGGGAACATGGAGCACAAGCAAAAGGCCAAGGTCACAGGCTCTGAGCCTGAACCCCGCCAGGCTGGCTCCCAGCCCACATGTGCACCCACTCTGCTGTTCTTCCTAAACACAGACGCCTCTGTTGTGGTCTCCCTGGGAGCGTGTGGGCGGGTGTGATTAAATACAGCAAACATGGCAGAATGAGCAGTGAAGACACAGCACAGCTTCCAGCGCTGCTGGTCTCCGTGTCCCTCCACCTTGTTTTCCGCTGCGTGGCCCTCCCCACAGGCTGGACAGCCAAGGCGCCCTGTCCTGAGAGGCCCTCCTGGGTTCTGACCAGCTGTGGGACCACGGGGCCACCACTTCCCCATCGGCACCATGGGGACAGCCACCTGGCATTTCAGGTGGTTGGGAAGGTTCTCCCGGGTCACTGTGGGAGTTGGTATCATGCCCACCCTCTTCCCTTGGCACCAGCCAGTGAGACCCCCCCCATCTGGGAACTGGGTGACAGCCCGCAGGGTACACAAGACTAAAACCATGAAGCTTCTCCAGCCCCAGGATGGTGGATTCAGACCACAGAGCATTCATCATGGAGCCACACCACACTGGGTTCTGACCACAGGCCATTAGAATAGAGCGGAGAGTGCCAGAATTACAGGCATGGAAGCCACAGCGGTGAGTGGACCCAAACCACAGCCATCAGATCCAGGGAACGGACAGGGGCGAGGGATTGGCACTGTGGGACCCAAGACCTTGTCCAAAGGGACAGTATAACTCATTGGTTCTTGCCAAGCAGATTAGGATCTCCCAAAGCTTCTTCCCACAGCTCCTGACTCCTCCAACCGTACCCTCAATCCCACCAAACAACCTTCCCAAAGCCTTGGGTGAGGGAGGCAGTTACATGGCCACTGCATGACCTGGGACACGTCCCTGCCTGCTCTGGGCCTCAGTGTCCCCACTGTAAAATTAGGGGGTTGGCCCTTTCTAAGGGTTAGTTCGCCTCCAATAACCTGTGAAATGATTATATCACTCTTTTCTCCCTCTCTACAACCTTCTGTGGCTCCCAAGGGACCGCACTTGAATGAATGAGTGAATGAACGAATGAGGAACTCTCCTGAAGTCTGATCAGTGCTTTATCTTATTCATCTCCCATGCCCCTGGAATCTGGGCCTCTGCCCTAGGTCTCCCAGATAAACCAGGTCCTTCTACCCTTCTTTTACCACAGGCCTTCTTAGAAAGCCCTCCTCGTCACCTTAATGACTCTCGATAGATCACCTCCTCCTGAAAGCCCTTCTTGAATCCCCAGACCCTCGCTAACTTCTCTCCACACGTTGCTGGACCAACGGGACACTCCTTAGCACCCCACTGCTCCCTGCACCTCCCCCCCACAGTCCAGCTATCAGCCTCATTCACCTGTACAATAGCAGCAGCCTCCACCCTCGCCTTCCATAACCCACCTTCCTCATGGCGTCAGAAACCAGACATGATCTTTCCCCTGCTTATGCACTCCCATGGCTCCCAGGACACTCTAGATGAGACCCAAATACCTCATCAGGCGAACACATGCCATTTGTTCGGTCCGCGGTGACCCTCTACTCCTTTCACACTGGCCTCCCACCATATCTCAACCACTGGGCCTTTGCACCTCCTGTGCCTTTGGCCTGGAGCCCCACTCCCTGCTGTCTGCATGGTCCTCCCTCGCTCTCCCCTGTAGGTCCTCATTCAAATATCATCTTCTCCATGGCTAAGGACAGGTGCAGACCTCACTCCCCAGCACCCTACCCTTTCCCTGCTTTATTTTTTCCGTAGCATTTGTCACTGACAAACCACGTTTTACTTATCTTGCTTATAAATTGTCTGTCTCCCCCACTAGGCTGTCAGCTGCGACCACAACCTGTCCCGGCACACAGTAGGTGCTCAATGAATACTTGTTCAGTGGGGGACTCAAGTCACACCCAGTCTTGAGGTATTTTCTTACTCTTTGCTGGTTGTTAGTCCTGCCACTGAGGTCAGCTGTGCTCCTGATTCATTCCTGCCTGTTTTCCTCTTAGATTGGGGCAGATACTGGCTCAAGGTCACTCAGCAATGAAAGCAGAGCTAGGATCTGAATCCCAGACACTTTTCCAAACAC
>NW_006286675.1:6153660-6159472 GCF_000327345.1 Myotis davidii | reverse complement strand
GTAAAAAAAAAAAAAAAAAGTCTCTGCAGAATCTTCTGTGGAAGAAGAGGACAGCCCCTGCCCTGACCGGGTGGCACAGATGGTTAGAGTGTCATCCCCTACACTGAAGGTTGTGGGTTTGATCCCCGGTCTGGGCACATGCGGGAGGCAACCAATCAATGTTTCTCTTGCATTGATGTTTCTCTCTCTCTTTCTCCCTTCCTCTCTCTCTCAAAATTAATAAAAAATAAAACATATCCTTGGGTGAGGATTTAAAAAAAAGAAGAAGTGGACAGGCCCCCTGAGAGGAAGCCCAGCCACAAGTCATTCTAAGTTCTTTGCCACCCTGTGGGTAGCAGCTGAGTGAGGCCAGCCATCCATCAAGGCTAGACTTAATGAGGCTATTAAGTGCCAGGGTCTTCCGTGGGGACCTGCGTGCCTCTGGGCTGCAGGGTCACATGACATCCCAGGAATCAGGAGAGATAGCAAGAGGTCCAGGCTGATGCCACTCCAGAGATAAGGAAAACCTGGGGTCAGAGTGAGGTCACCATTCACAGGGGGCTCTTCGTGTCCGCAAACCAGGGTCTGCCTGAGGCTCGGGCAGCAGAAGCATCGAGAGAAGAAATAATAATGATGACAGCAGTGACAGTCCAGTACCATTTACTCCAGGCCCCATGCATTCATTTGTACCCCATCATATACTCACTCACAAAATAGTTGCTGAGCAGCTCTTATGCTCCAGCAGTGAATTCAACTTGCAGCACTTGCATTCCAGTAGGGAAGACAGACAATAAGCAGAACAAATGTGCACTACACAGTAGGTTGAAATAGGCATGTTGAAGGAAAATAAAGAGAGGTGAGAGGGTTGTGTGTGTGAGGCACCCCTTTAATCAAGCCTTTACACAGATGAAGGAAGTGGGGGACCTAGCATGCAGATCTCTGAGCCAGGAAGAGGATGCAAACAGCGCAAAGGCCCTGAGGCAGGACTGTGCCTGAGGATCAGCAAGGAAGCCAGTGTGGCTGGAGCTGAGTGAGTGACAGAGTAGATGTCTCAGAGGATGTCAGGGAGGTCACAGGGGCAGACCACAGCAGGCTGGGTTGGCTGTAGTGCAGACTTTGGCTTTTCTGCTGAGGGAGGTGGGATGCATCAGAGGGATGTGACAGGACCCCTCTGGCTTCTGGGGAAGAACAGACTGTGGGGAGTGAGGATGAAGGAGAGGGGACCAGTAAGGAGGCAACTGCAACCATGCAAGCAAGAGATGCTGGGGGCTTGAACCAGGAGGGTGAAATGTGGGGGGTTCAGGGCATGTTTTAAAGAAAAGTGGTGACTCTACAGATGCACACAGCCCTATGAGACTGGGAGAAGTACGTCCACTTTACAGAAGAGAAAACTGAGTCTCAGAGAGGTTAAGTCCCTGCCCAGTGCCACACAGTAAGGAAGTACCAGAGCTGGGACTATAACCCAGGACATCGGGCTCCAAAACCTGTGCTCTCTCATCATGACGGCCATGAGGGTCTCCTGGGGTACAAGGTTCAGGGTATGAGATCAGAAGGGGAGCATCCCCATCCCATCACTAGCTCTTGATTCAGCTACAAAGTGAAGCTGGAGAGGGGACAGAGGAACGCTCGTGTAGGAGGCAGGGAGAGATGGGACAGGTGAGCGTGAGAGAGGAGGTGGCTGGGGACATATTCCCAGCTTCCTAGATGTTTGGGAACTGTGCTGGACACAGGGAGCAATCGGCAACATCCCTGTGAGAAGGCAGTGGAGAACAGGGTGCACTAGCTATGTGACCTTCAGCTCATCCTGTACTCTCTCTGTGCCTCAGTTTCCTCACCTGCCAAATGGGGCTGTTGTGGGGGTAAACAAATAGCAAGTGCTGGCACAGCAGATGGCAGGGGTGGTATATTCAGCTGACAGGCGGCAGCAGGGCCACCAGGGTCATGGGCAGGGGATGCAGCAAAGCCTCCTCACTCTGTCCCCGCTGTCCTGCCTTCACTCCTTCTGCTGTGGACTCAGGGCCTCCTCCATTAATTCCGGAGTGACAGCCGGGACCGATTTGGGCCTGCTTGCCTGGAATTCCATCTTCAGGGGAAGGAAAAGATTAACATTCCTCTGAAACCAGGAGATGACATGGTGGCTGAGCTGGGTTCTCAGAATCATGCTGTGCCAGAGAAAGCTTCTGGTCCAAAACTGCACCCCACCCATTTTACCAGCTGGGGAAACTGAGGCCAAAGAGGGAGGGGACCTTTTCTGAGCCACCAGGCCCCCAGATACCCAACCCCCTGACCTGGTTCCTGAGGTTTAGGGGATCCAGGCAAGGTAATCATGTGGGCCAGCAAAGATGGCCAAGGGCCTTCTGGGCCACACAAAATCTTCTGGGTGCTGGGTCATGAGAGATCCAGGGGTCCTGAGGGAGATGCCTGGAGACATGGGGGAGGCGGGGGAGGATTTGGGAAGAATTTCCAAATTTTCACACCTGGATCTCCTTCCCAGGGCCAGGCTCCGTGCTGCTGTCCTTTCTATGTGTAATCCCGTCAGATCCTCATGACTACACTAGAGGGCCGGTGTTTTCAGTTAAAATAACATCACTCACAGAGGGGAAATGACTTGCCCAAGGTCCCACAGCCGGTGAGTGTCAGAGCTGGGGCTGAGCCCGATGGCCTGAGCTCAGGTTGCTGCAGCCTCTGCCCAACAGGCTCCCTTTCAAGAGCACCCAGATCCCCCACCGGGCATGCCAGTCAGGCTTCTGAATGTCATGGGAGAAAACAAGACCTGCCTGACAGCTGGCTCCAGACCTCCCCTCAGGGAAGAGGCAGATTTGGGCAAATACCAGGCAGAGGGTATGTGACAGCCAGTGGGTCCTGGAGCCAGGGCAGCAAGGTTGGTGGCCATTCTGAGAAAGTCAGAGGGAGGAGGGAGGAGGGAGCAAGGAGAGGCTGAAAAGATCACCCCTCACAGCAGTGGTTAGAGGCTCAACCACTACCGAGGACATTCTAAGAAGGTCACCATGGGAACCAAGGAAACTGAGGCATGGAGAGAGTAAGTGATGTGCTGAAGGTCACACAGCTGGTGCACCCTGTGGGGACCCTGGGCCAGGCCCCGTTCTAAGCACTTTATGTATACTAACTCATTTAACCCTCACAAAAACCTTTGCTCCACCTACTAATAGTATTCCCATTTTTCAGGTGAGGAAACTGAGGCTCAGAGAGATGAAGCCTCTTGCTCAAGGTCACCAGCTAGCAAGTGGCCGAGCCAGGATTTAGACCCAGGCTGTCTGGTTCCAGCATCTATGCAGAGAAAGAGGGGCTTGAGGCAGTGGGGAAAGCTGAGGAGGGGGACTTTTAAGGACAAGGGTTCTGATGTTCAATGAGAAGGTATGTGAGTTTGTGCAATGAAACCCCCTTCATTGCCTCCTCCTGGCCAGCATCTTAGTCAAGCTTACCGTTCCACATCCCTCTTCGGGGAGTACATGTCTAGCCTAACCCCAGATGGGCATCCTGGGAACAGAGCCCACTCTTGTGGGTCAGGGATGTGAACTTTCCACTGAGGCAGCAGCACCAGGTCAGACCCAGGGGTCTGGGGTGGGGTTGCCCTGGGTGCAAAGAAACATTGGAGGGTATTTGGGCTTCTTGGGGCCCAGATTGGGGGTGTTGAGGCAATTACAACCTCAGCCAGATTAAAAGCAGAACTATGCTAAGTGTAGTCTGTGGCCCTGGGCCTGTCCTTGAACTATTTCTTGCAGGACAGCAACAGATAACTTCAGAAACTGGGAATAAACAGAGACTGTTCCAGCAATTTGACATTGCTACAACCACAACATCCAAGCAGCTGATCAGTGGCTTCTATTGCTCATGCCTTTGTTGTTTTTTAAAATTTATATGTTTTTATTGATTTCAGAGAGGAAGGGAGAGAGAGAGAAAGAGACAGAGAGAGTAATATCAATGATGAGAGAGAATCATTGATTGGCTGCCTCCTGCACACCACCTACTGGGGATGGAGCCCTCAATCCAGGCATGTGCCCTGACAGGAACCGAACTGTGACCTCTTGGTTCACAGCTCAGATGCTCAACCACTGAGCCACGCCGGTTGGGCCTTGCCTTAGTTGTTTTATTTCATTTTTCAATAATTCATTACAAATGTATTTTTCACATGTATTGGTCTCCAATAGATTGAAAATAAAAAGAAAATACTGGCCCTTCACCAGAGAGTCTGAGAAGCACTGCTTTAGAGGAACTAACCAGTGACAAGCTGGCGCCCAGCCCGATTTATAATTCAATTTAAAATAAAGCTGTAAAATAAAAGTTTAGCTTTCAAAATGACACACAATTTTTATGTGTGCTAAAATGGAAGTAAGTTTTTGTGTGTGTTTTTTATAAGATCAGGGTTTCTCAGCCTCCAGCACTAGTCGCATTTTAAAGCAGATAATTCTTTGTTGTGAAGGGCTGTCCTGCACATCATGGGATATTCAGCAGCATCCATGGCCTCTGCCACTAGATGCCAGCACACCCCTCCCCAACTGTGATAACCAAGAATGTCTCCAGACATTGCCAAATGTTCCAGAGAGGGCAAAATCACCTCCAGTTAAGTGCTGGCTTAGATGTTCTGATTGTGTGTGTGTATTTGTGCATGCATGCATATGTTCATCCCTGGCCCATCTTCCCCACTTACATGGCCAGCCTGCCTGGCCCCTGTGGGCATTTGAGTTTGCAACCTCTGGTGTCAGCCATTACTCTTAAGGGGTGCCTGTCAGATCTCCCATCTCTAAAGTTGGCTCATGCTAGAGACGCAACCACTACTGAGGACCATTCTAAGAAGGTCACCCTGGGAACCAAGGAACCCTCAGAGCTACAGTCTACACAGAGGTGAAGCGGCCTTCAATGCCTCCCACCACAACTGCCGGAGTGTGAAGATCAGTAGACAAGATCAGAAGCTGGACAGAAACTATGGACTCCAGCCAGAGGCAAGGGACTTGGTGCCTAAAGAACAACAGGTTGTGACTGAGAGAGGCTAGAAGGCCAGCTGGCAGTGGGGCTGGTGGAGCAGAAGTTCCTAATGGGCACCATCAGGAAGTGCACAGCTTGTTCAAACCAGATACCTGCCCTCCAACCGTGGGGGATGATTCAGAACGACCTGGCAGGGCCCCCGGCTCTGTCTTTTTAAAGCTCACCCAGTGATTTTGATGCACAGCAAGAGTAGAGACCTTCCTCTGAGTGCATCAGAGTCCCCTGGGAAGGTTGATAAAAATATAGATTCCTGGCAAAAAAAAATGAAAAGTCTGACAATACCGAGTATTGGTGAGGATGTGGAGTAACTGGAGCTCTCAGACATTGCTAGTGGCAATGTAAAATGGTACTGCTTTGGAAGGGAGCTTGACAGTATCTACTGGAATTTTAAAATATGCATATCCTAAAATATACCTCAATAAAGCTGTTAAAATATGCATATCCTATGGCCCAGCGATTACACTTGAAGGCATGTACCCAATGGAAATATTGCACCTGGCTACCAGAAGGCATGTTCAAGAATACTCATGGCAGCATTATTCCTAAGAGTAAAAAAATTGGAAACAATCTAGAAGTCCATCAGTAGTAGAACAGGTGCATGAAAACTGTGGTGTACTCACACAATGGAATACTACACAGCAGTGAAAAAGAATGTGCTGCTGCTGCTGCACACAACACAATGGATGGATCTCAAGAGCGAAAAAAGCTAGACAGAGAAGAGTGCACACTATACGATTCCATTTATGTGAAGTTCAAGAACAGGTGAAAACAAACTTTAATTTGTAGTGATATATATATATAAGGTGGAAATAACATAAAGAAAACCAAA
>NW_006286675.1:6135470-6153595 GCF_000327345.1 Myotis davidii | reverse complement strand
CGGGGGGAACACACTTTGAGATGAACCCCGGGGAACGTCCATGGGGCTGGCAATGTTCTATTTCTTAAGCCTGGTGGTTACAAGGGTGTTCGTTGTCGTCATTCTTTTCACTACACCTCTCTGTTGTACCCATGTGTACATTTTACGATTTTAAATAAAAGGTGAAAGAAGTGTTTTCTGTCCAACTCCAAGCAGTGCTGATTCCTCAGGTTTGGGTTGGGGGTGGGGGATGAGCATTTTAAACATGCTCCTCACCCCAGGAGATTCTGATTCCCAAGGTCCTGGGGCCCGCCAGGGTAAGACATATGCTGAGCACATGCCAATGTGAGGAGCCCAGGAAGCCAGCCCCCAGTTGGTAGGTCCTACCTCCAAAGCAAGCTGGGCCAGCGCTAGTTTTGAGTGATGTGTAGACCAAGTAAGAGCCAAGTGTCCACTAGCACAGAGGCCAACCCACAGAACGTCCTGCCGACGCAGCGCCCAAAAGAATGGCCCTGTGGGCTGCTTGCATTATTAGGAGCTCTCGTGGGCTTAAGGGGGGAATTTCTACAGGGCCACTCTGCATGCAAGGAATTCTGGAAGGGAGGGTGGCATGGAGCTCACCCACGCTGGCAGCCTGGTGTGGCCAGGCTGGGCTGACAGCCCTTTAAGGAAAACTAAATGGATGAGGAGGAAGCAATTAAGGGCTGTTATCAGGAGGCAGCTGGCATCTGTCTGCTGGGGAATCTGCTGAGGCTGTCATCTGCTCAGAGCCCAAGTCGGGGAGAAGCACCTGACGGGAACCTTCAGGCCCATCCTCCGTGTGAGAAGCTATGGAAGATGTGAGCCTTAGTTATCAGCCAGGACGGACTGGTGCAAGGCAAGCCGGTCTTGAACCCACAGGAGGAAGTGGGCTACCCACCAACAGCCCCTGATTTGATGATCGCCTGCAGTGCTGAGGATAGGAGGAGGGCAGATGGGACCCACTGCCATGGGGCTCATGGGTAACTGTGTCATAAAACGTGGTGAGTGTTGCAGAGCTCCGGATGGCACTGTGAGAGGGTATAACAAGGAGCACTAGGATGCTTTCCTTCAGAAAAGGTGCTTCGAGTAGGCCCTGGCCAGGTAGCCTGTTGGTTAGAGCATCGTCCTGATACACCAAGGTTGTGGGTTCAATCTCAGGTCAGGGAACATACAAGGAACCACCAATGAATGAACCCACTTATTTATGTGGGACGGCAAGTGGATACTTCTCTCTCTCTCTCTCTCTCTCTCTCTCTCTCCCCCCCTCTAAAATTAATACATTTTTTTAAAAAACCAAGAAAAAAGAAGAGGTGTTTGGGGTGAGTTCTGCAAGATTAGAGGGAACTAACCAGAGAACAAGCCCTCCCCATCCCACCCCAGGCAGGGAGAACAGCATGGGCCAGGCCCTAGGGTGGGAGTAAAAATGAACACCCCCCATCCCCACCCTCAGTGCTCCCACACAGCGAGCACGGCTCCGGGGCTTTCCTGCCTTAACTCATGACCATGAGTTAATCCCCGTGACCACACTATGATGTCGGTGCCATTATTCCCATTTTACAGATGAAGAAACTGGGTCACAGAGAGGTTAAGTGACCAGCACAAGGTCACACAACTCGTCAGTAGCAGAGACTAAATTTGAACCCACTGTGCTATGCTGCCTCTCATTTGGCTTGTTTTCCCCCAAGAATGGAAATGTGCTGGTATGGCTGGAGCCCAAAGAAATCAGAGGACAGCAGCGAGAGAGAGGGTGGAGAGGGCAGCAGCGCCAGGCCACATGGGAGGACGCGCACTTGATCTTGGCAGCAGTGAGGAGCCATTGAAGGTAGGAGGACGGGATGGTATCGAATACATGTTTTATTAAAGGTGCTGCCCGGCAGGGTATAGCTGAATCGTCAAGCAACACTGGACCATCAATAAACACCTCCTCCTTCTGCACTGACAGCACCGCCTGGCACCACGATCTTTTCCCCCTACAGTGGGGTCCATTTTGACACCCCCCACCTCCGCCCACCCATAGACAAGGACATCTCAGATACAAGGGAACAGATTTTTCCAACTTTGACCACTTTGTGGCACAAGCCCCAAAGAGCCCTTTTAAAGCTTTGATGAATCCTCTACACAGCGCAGTTAAGCCGCTTCCACGTTTTTCCGTTGCCATTTTTTCTTTATTGAGGTCAGCTTCATTGAGATGGAGTCTTTCCTAATTAAGATTTGTAACGAAGACCTGACTCATCAATCAGCTTCTCTGCCCACAGCACATACTACTGATTGGAGACAACTCTGCCTCCGTGGACTTCCCACTCTGGCCATGATTTCTGTCAACTGCAATTCTCTCGGGGCAGATTTGTGCAAATCTTAATTTGGCATGGAAATGTGATTATTCTGTCAATGTTTAGATCAATAACTACTTTTACCATGCACAGTTTCAGCCAATGTCAGTTTTATTTTGTTTTGATTATTTCAGTTCGTGATGGATTGGATTGGAGACCAATGGTCTGTGTTTCTTAGGAAATCCATGAGAAATTGAAATGTTTGTGAGTTAGAAAAAGAAAGGAGACTGAAGACAGAGAGAGATCCAGAGACACACAGATGACCACAGGCAGAGACTGACAGGGAGAGACAGAAAGACACAGAGACAGAGAGATACAGAGGGGGAGAGAGACCCGTGAAATGTCAGCTTAGCTCTTGCAGTTCAGTGGAGACAAGTGGCAGTGTCCAAGCTCAAGGCCCACAATACTCTGCTTCCTGTCCAATCACAGTCTGGACCTCTCAGCTCCAGGCCACTGCACTGCCTGGAAGGCCCTACCCTTCCTGACACTCTGCTCAGGGGTTGCTCACTTCCCTGCTCAAGACAGGAAAGTAAGGAAAATGGTCACTCATATTGTATCGCAGCAGACAGGACCCAGGGCAGGTACTGGCCAGCTAACAGCACCCCAGGCCCAAGTAAAACCCTTCTTCCAGCACAGTGGCTGCTGGCTACATCACCTCATGACGGGCACCTGGAGAGCTGCTGGCTCCACCATGGAACTCCATGCTGGATGCAGGAGTTGCCTCCCTCAACCTGGGGATCCTGCAGGAAGGACTCTCTCCCACCAGCCTGGGACCCTGTGGGGCTGTCTCTCCCACCACCTCTGTGCCCCAGCACCCATCACACTCACTTTTGAATAGTGAATGAAAACCATGCCTAGGCCCTGGTGGCCCCGGAAGGTTCTTCCCACCCCCCAACCCCCCACCCCCTGCTGAGGCCATGTGGCCTCTCCTGTCTCCTGAATACCAGCCTAAGGTGGGAAGGGACAAATATACCTTTACTAAAGGCCCGGTGCACAAAATTCGTGCACGGGTAGGGTCCCTAGGCCTGGCCAGTGATCAGGGCCGATCTGTGGGGCCACCAGCGGGGCGATCAGGGGGCCCCTGCTGGCACCTGCCTTGGCTGGCCTGATGTTGCCCATTCGCCGCCTCCGCCCCCTGCCGCCATCAGTCGCCTCCCTCTGTGGGGAGATCAAGAAGGCCCCCCCACTGACACTTGCCTTGGCTGGCCTGGGGCCTGTGGGCTGGGGGCAGCTCCTGCATTGAGCATCTGTCCCCTGGTGGTCCATGTGTGTCATAGCGACCGGTTGTTCCACCATTTGGTCAATTTGCATATTAGGCTTTTATTATATGTCTCTCTGTGATGGTTCATTTTATGTGTCAAACAACAGCCTAGATGCTATGAAAATATTTTGTAGATGTGATTGAATTTACCATCAGTTGGCTGAGTGAAGTGGGTAGGCCTCATCCAATCATTTGAAGGTCTTAAAAACAAGTACTGCGGTTTCCTCAAAAAGGGTAACTCTGCCTCAAGACTGCAGCATAGAAACTCTGCTTGAGGTTCCAACCTGCTTGGGCTGCCCTAACAATTTCTGTATGCCAGCCCCACTATCATGTGAGCCAATTCTTTAAAATAAACCTCTCTCTCTTTTAATAGATAGATAGATAGATAGATAGATCTCCTGTTGGCTCTTTTTCTCTGAAGTACCTAACTGATGCACTCTGAGCCCACTCTCATCATCCAAATGCACTGCGATCCCACAGTGAACACCAATTGTTTTTACCAATCCAACAGCCAGATCCCCTTCTGGTAGCAACACCCCATTTTGCTCTAGGGAGACCCCTCCCTGCCTCTTTGTCTATGTGGTTCATTGGGTTGACCTTGCTTCCAAAGCAGGCATAGCCATGTTTAGCCAATCAGAGCAGTCCATTCTAAAGGCCACAGTGACATGCGATTCAACACTATCCAATGGGAGACAGCCCCAGGACTTCTGCTGTAGCCATCTGTGCATTCTTTTCCCACCAGAATGTGGAGTAATATTAGTCTGGAGCAAAGGCAGCAGCACAGAGAAAGAGAGACAAGGAATGCAGATACTGAGCCCTGATGTCACCTTCTGGGCGCCTGGATTCAGCTCTTCCTGAAGCTGATGTGAGCATTTAAGGTCTCTTCCTCACTTGGGCCAGTTGGGGTTCGGTTTCGGTCATTGATAAGTAAAAGCTTCTCGCCTGGAATCACCTCCTCCAGGAGTTTTAAGAAAGGGCAGGTGGTCTTGGCTCAGCTGATAGAGTCTGCATTCTGTTTTGGACACTGGTGTGTGCAAGCCTGGGAGTCGAGCTGACAAGCAGAGTGATAGAGGGAAGGCTGTGAAGGGGAAGGAGAAGGGGGACCCAGCACCAAGGCTGCCGGGAGGACAGGCTGGGAGAGAGACGAGAGAGGCTGACCAGGTGAACTTGACTCTGTATAGCTTTGTTGGTGTGATATAAGCTGCTCATCTTATCAATATGAGACTTGATATAAGATCCCCTCATCTCTCCAGGGAACAGACATCTATACTCCCACCCTCAGTGCATGGAAGTCCCACTGCTCCATTTCTGCACAAACATTCGATATGGTAAATCTTCTTAACATCAGTCTTTTTGGTGGGTATCTCACTGTGATTTTAATTTCCATGTCCCTTTGTGAGAGGCTGTTGAACATCTGTTCAAAGGTTACCTGGCCATTAGGATCTCCTTTGTGAAGCATCTGCTTGAGTCTCTTGTCTAATTTTCTATTGGGTTGTCTTTTTCTTGTTGATTTATAAAAGCTCTTTACATATTCTGGATATAAGCCCTTTGTTTGTTAACTATATATGCTAAATATGGCTGCAAGGTAGACACAGAGCGAGACCACAGGCCATTCACAGGACTTAGGCTGACTGAGGATGAGTCTAAAAGAGGACTTTGGACAAGTCACGAAGCCTTTGCAGCTTGGGTGGGTTAGGAATCTCTGAGCCTCATGCCTAGATTACATGAAAGACGCAAGCACAGGTTGGGAAGAGCAAGAAAGCAGGCAGGCAGGGCAAAGGAGAACGAGAGGGCCGTCATGTATTTGCCCTGAGCCAGGAACTGGGCCAGAGGTGTCACCTGCTTTATCTCACTGTGCTCTTGCAGCCCTGGCCTTTCCTGAATATGGCAAACTTTTGTTTTGTTAATCCTCACCTGAGGATATTTTTTCTATTGACTTTTTAGGGAAGTGGAAGGAAGGGAGGAAGCTGACAAGCAGAGGGGCGGGGGAGGGGAGGCCAGACATCGATGTGAGAAAGACACATTGACTGGTTGCCTCCTGCACGTACCCCAACTGGGGCTGTAATTGAACCTGCAACCCAAGAACATGCCCCCTTGACCAAGAATCGAACCTGAGACCCTTCGGTGCACAGGCTGATGCTCTAACCACTGAAAAACACGGGCCAGGGCTATGCCACATTTTTTGCACCTCAGAGTCATTGCATTTGCTGTTCCCTCTGTCCGTGCAGGTCTTTGCAAGACTGATTACTTCTCATCATTCAAGTATATGCTTGACTGTCACCTCCCCAGAGAAGCCTTCCCTGAGTACTGCAGCTGAGAGGGACTCTCCATCCCTCTCAGTGCCCTGACTCTGCTCCATTTATTTAAATTTCAAGACCTGTCATTAGAGTGCACAGCTATATGTTTCATGGTGCTTGGCTGGCTCACACTAGAGCATAGGGCAAGGTCCTAGTCTGCCTTCTTCACCACTATATTCCCGGGGCCTAAGGCAGTGCCTAGCACATAGTAGTTGCTCAGTAAACATTTGTTTGAGATAATAGATGAACCAGTCTCACAACCACCCTGTTAGGTAAATACCAACAGGGTTCCCATTTCCCAGAGGAAGGCACAGAGACTAAGAGAAGTTGGGTAGCTTGTTCAAGGTTTGAGAGGAAGTAGCAGAGCAAGAGTGGAATCCGGTATTTCTGACTCCATAGGCTGCCTCTGCTCCTTTCCCCACTCTAAGTGTCTTTCAGCAGTCCCATGAATTGTTACCTTGCCTTATGACTGGATTTCCTGGCTCCCAGATGAGCTGGGTGAGAGGAGCAGGGAAGAACAGATGCAGTAGGGATTGTGTGAAGATTGGGAACCTGCCAAGAAGCCCGTGCATGAACTTGAAACAGGTCAAGTTTGCAAAAACTAGGCCCACCACAGTGGTCAAACCATCTCAGGAGATGGCCTAAGACAGTGGTTCTCAACCTTCTGGCCCTTTAAATACAGTTCCTCATGTTGTGACCCAACCATAAAATTATTTTCGTTGCTACTTCATAACTGTAATGTTGCTACTATTATGAATTGTAATGTAAATATCTGATATGCAGGATGATCTTAGGCGACCCCTTTGAAAGGGTCATTCGACCGCCAAAGGGGTCGCGACCCACAGGTTGAGAACCGCTGGCCTAAGACGTCCAAACCCCATTCAGAACAGGAACTCGTTGGCTGCAGCCTTGATGGGAGCTCACCACCTCCCAGGGCAGTCCAGCCCGGTCTTGCCTAGTTTGGATCTGAGCCAAAGGTGCTGGGGCCTTCCTCACCCTGACCTTAGCTGGGAGGCCTGGAGGAAGCCCGGTGCCTCCTGATTTGGGAATTCTGCGCACTGCTGGATATGTGGCAAGAAATTAGGTTAAAGGAGGAATAATCAGCTCATTAACCCCCTTGCCAGACTCCACATGCACACAGTCTGCTTCAGAGCTACGCTGCTGACTGTCACTGCCTGCCTGCATCCGACTGCAACGGTACAAGTGAGATATTTTATTTATGCATCGTACATATTTATTAGGAAGCGGTAAATAAATTAGCTGCCTGCCATCTGCAACCACCAGCCTTTGACAGGTTCCCTCCCTCCCTCCTCTGCCTTGGGAGGGGCCGTGCCAGCTAAGCCTGGGTCCTATGAAAGAAGGGGCTCCTCTCCTAGTAAGGTTTTCTCCAGGGTTTGAGTGGCCCTAGAATTACAGTTTTTCTGTGAGGAAATGCGTATCAGGTACTAGGCCATTTGTCAACAGCCGTTCGTCCTAGGAAGCCTGGGAGGTGGGCATATCGTCATCCTCATTTTATAGATGTAGACACGGAGGCTCAGGGAGGTCAGGTCACTTGCCCAGGTGAGTGGAGACGCTAAGCTCACGGTAGGGGAGGCCCAAAGACTTGGCGATGTGCTGGGGAGAAAGGCTGGACCAGGAGGTGACTCTATTCCCGGCTCTGGAACTAGTTGCTATGGGATTTCAGTCTGGTCCTTTAACTCTCTTGGCCCTTCTTTGTTGAACGTGAAAATAAAACACCACAGGACAGAATCCACAAGGGGCCGTGTGAAGGATCAAATCACCACACATCCGAATCCTGAGTGGCCTTCAGAGGCTCCTACCACTGTCCCCTCCCTCCCGCCACCGCCACCCTCCTTGAAGGGGGCCAAGACCGCTTCACACTCCTGCCCAGGCTCACTGTGTGACTCTGAGCGTATCAATGAGCCTCTGTGAATCTGTTTTCTCCTCTGCAATATGAAAAAGCAACTGGACGGGGGAGGGTGGGGCTGGGAGAAAGAGGATCTTACAGGTATGGAAAAGTTTGTGAAGCACAGGTCTGGGGGGAGGTGGGGGGCAGGCCGGGGCCCAGGACCAAGAGGAGGAGAACCCAGAATGCCTTATGGTGCTACAGAGTCCAGAGAGGAGCTGTGACTTACCCAGAGTCACAAAGCCATCACAGCCATCAGGAGTCTTAGACCACCTCCCTCCTGGGCTGTGGAGGCAAAGCCCAAGGCACTGAGCCCAGCCCCATCCAAGCTCAGCCTGGATCTGAATCTTTTATGAAATCCTGTAAATCTCCAGCGAATCACTTTTGCCCACAGCCTGCAAGCCCTGCCTCCCTGCCTCGCCTCCCTGCAGGGCCTTTAGATTAAATTAAGTGCGGAATCCAATGTAATTGCTTTTGGTTTTCCCTGGGGGCCACCTGCCACCTCCCTCCAGGGTACCTACAGGGCACTCACACATATCCTCAAACGAACATTATAGAGATTTCTAGATAAAATATTATTTTAAAAAATGTTTGATTTCGTATCTTAGGAGCTGTTGTTTATGCGCCCCCACTAGGTGCCAGCACAGCCTCCCAATAGCTCCAGGAGGCAGAATCAGTCCATTTCACAGGGAGGGACAGCTTAGAGCAAACACAGCCCTTTGGGCTCTCAACTCTGGAGCCAAGGGAGTTAGGGGGAACTGCTGATATGCAGAGCCAGCTTGCCCTAGGGCCACTGTGGGAGGGAACAGGTGTGAGCTGCAGCAAGGAGGCAGGTCAGATTTCAAGGAGGCCAGACAGCATCCCAATGCACTCTATGCAGCAAGCAAGTCTCATCTCCTAACAATAACAGCAGCTAGCTGGCTCAACCGGGCACCTACTGTGTGCCTGGCACTGCAAAGGTTTCCCATGACTCTCAGAAGACACCTAAACTCCTCCCTTTGGCCTGCAGGGGCCCTGCTGGCTTCACACCACTCCACTCTCCTGCAGCCACACTGGCCTCCATTCCTCCAATACACCAGACCCACTCTTGCTCCAGGGTCTTCGCCCCTGCTATCCCTTCCATCTGGAACGCTCCTCTCCTCAATCTTCCCCTCCCCTCAATCTTCCCCTCTCCTCAATCTTCCTGTGGCTGGTAGCAGCACAAATGTTACCTCCTCCAGAAGGCCCTCCAACTACTCCATCACCCTTTTTTTATATCATCCTGTTTCCTTGGCTTCTGAGCAGCACTTTCCACCTGTGAATTCTTGTTTATTGTTCCACCTGTTTGTGACCTATCTCCCTTGCTGCATAAGTACAAAGACTGTCTAGTTTACTACTGTATCCCAGCAACTTGGAACAGAGGCTGCCATATGGTAGATCATAGTTCAACAACTGGAAAATGAATGAAAGGAGAAAGAAAAGAACCAACCTGCACAGTGTCTGAGTGCCCAGGCCAGGACACGGGCAGGAGGGAGGCAGCAAATGCCTGGGGTTTGGACAAGATGATGACAGCCCTTCCCTCCCCACTGCAGGTGTGTTCCCTAAATCCAAGGTGCTAGCGGAAGGGATTGGCTTTCTAGAGGGAGTGGAGAGGCCGCATGGGATATGGAAGGGGAGATATGGCCTAGAACATGAGGAATAGCAACACTCCGGGAGATTATGTGGCCATTAAAAATGACAAGTGTAAGAAATAACATCTGCAGGGGGGAAAGGCCATGCAGAGTTGCATTACAGGCTGATGATAACCACAGCAAAGCCGATTCTTGCGGTGGCCTTAGTTATAACAGCTAAATGCTGGAAACAACCTTGTGGGGGAGTAGGGAAATCAACTGTGCCTGGAACAGCCGCTCCATGAAGCAGTCGACAGCTAGAATAAGCCAGGGAAATGCTGACCCCATAAATCTATGTGAAGAAAAAGCAAAACACAAATCAGCAAATGTAGTACGATTTCAACAAAAATAGATAATGGAAAAATATTGGAAGGAAATGTACCAGAGTGGCCCTGGATGTTGGGTAGATGGAAGACAATTTTAATTTTCTTCTGGTCTTTCTTCCCAAAAGGGTCTATGTTTAACTATAATTACATGCTTAATCAGAGAGAATGTAATTTAAAGGGATACTTTTTTTTTTTTAATAATAGCAAGAGGCCAGGGAAATGTGTACATATTAGTGCTGTATGGTGAAGGCGGGACATTGCAATATCTTTTTTTTTTAACTGATATTGCTATGTTTAATTATTTAAAGTAGTTTAAAAGCCCAGCAAACATTTTATAAGGTTTTTAAAATTCAAAACAGAAAAAGAACCATGAAACTGGTCAACAGAAAGGCTGAGCGACCAGTCCCAGCTCAGGCATGAAGTGGGGCAAATTGCTTCTCTCTCAGCCTTGAGTCTCCTGGTAGGTAAAATGGGGTTAGTCATCCTTGTCTCCCATTGTTGTTGTAGGATCCGGGCCTCTCGAAAGGGTTGTGCCCGTGCCCAGCACTTAGTAGATGCTCAGTAAATGCTGGCACCCTCTGCCCTCTAAGCAAGGAAGATCCCAGCCAGAATTCTTCCAACTATTACACTCCCAACAGGTAGGCAGATCTTTCCCACTCACTCGGGGAGGCAGCCTCGCCTGAGAGGCCGGGAGACCACAGAGATTTACATCCTCCTGGGGCCCAGCCTCACTATAAAATACAGCTGCCTCCACCGTGCCTGCCCTCCAGGACTCCACTTACCCAGAGCCAGCTGCCCGTAAACCCCCAGACATAAATCTTGAGCTTCAATTCCGTCAGCTTCACAGTAGTTTAAAATACTCTCTACAGCAAGACTGCCTGGGTTCAAATCCCAGCTCTGCTCCTTACCTGCTGTGTGGCCTTGGACAAGTCACTTAACCTCCCTGCCTCAGTTTCATCATCTGAAAAGTGGGATTAATACTAATACCTACCTCATAGGGTTGTTATGAAAATTAAAATTGTTAATATATAAAGAACGTAGACCTTTAATAACTGTTGGCTGCTATTATTATTGTTAACTTCACACACTCTCATCACCAAAGCCCCTATTGCAATGCCACTCTTCAGTATCAGCCCCCTCCCCATTTCTTCAGGGGCTTCCACTTCTACAGGTACAAAGCGCTCTGCACATTTCAAACTACTTTCTCTTCCACTTTATTTCTTTACATCCACAGAGCATCCCCTTGGAGCAGGATTATTTTCCTGATTTTCCTAAGGAGGAAACTGAGGCCCAGATGGATCAAGTCATATGAGAATTATTCACAGAATCAAGACAGGTCCCAGATTTCCATTTCTAGCCCAGTGCACCTTGCAACACCCATCCGGCCACTGGCATTCATGTTCGGTGGCTACTCTGCATGGCCCTGAGGGTATTACGTCCACAAAGCAAGCTGACCACATAGGATGAGACATGGTTCTTCTACCACCGAGTAACTGGGCACTCCCCTCATTGTGCCAGTCAGCATCCCATAAGTGCACCCCACTCTATAGCTGGCAAAGTCCTCTCCACCTGTCATCTGGATACTCACGATAACTCCTGTTAAGGCCCAGAAAGGCAGAGTGGTTCACACATGGTCATACAGTTTGGGAACAGCTGTGCTGGGCTGGGAGCCAGCCCCGTGTGACCTGAGATAGAGGTCTGTTTGATGAATGGAATGGGATGGCAACTGCACACCAGCCAGGGAGAGGCTTTTCAGCGCAATGGGGAGCCCCTTGCTCACCAGGAGCTCAGATCCCCTCGGAGCCTCACCATCCCTGTCACCAGGCCATTAAGGGAAGGATGTGAATGTGGTCAACCCAGGGCATGGCTCACAGTAGCTGCTCAACAAAGGCTGGTTGCTCCCCCTTCCTTCCTCTATTTTATTCACCACTCACTTAGTGAGCACCTACAGGATGTCGGTCTCTGCGCTGGGCACTGCAGACCTACAGATCTGATGGGGTTCCTGTCCCCATGGAGCTCTGTCTAGTGCAGTGGTTCTCAACCTGTGGGTCGTGACTCCTTTGGCGGTCGAATGACCCTTTCACAGGGGTCGCCTAAGACCACCCTGCATATCAGATATTTACATGACAATTCATAACAGTAGCAACATTACAGTTATGAAGTAGCAATGAAAATAAATTTATGGTTGGGTCACAACATGAGGAACTGTATTTAAAGGGCCAGAAGGTTGAGAACCACTGGTCTAGTGGATGAGACAGATGAGCAAACATAGTTACACTCCTAAACGAGAGGAGCCAGGGCCAGGACAGAAATGTGGGGGGAGAGACTCATTCTGTCATATTAGCGGGGGAGGGGCGGGCACAGCACGGCAACAAGAGTTGCACCTTGGCTTGGGCTTGGGGTGGGGACTAGAGGAAAAAGGAATTTGCTGGGCGAGGAAGAGGTTGGGGAAGAGGCACTCCAGGCAGAGGTGGCAGCCTGAGCAAAGGCTCAGGGGTAATCTGTGCATGATTAAGGAGGGAAGAAAGGTTACTGCCGCCTGATTGCTAAGGACCTGCAACACAGAAGGCCTCCAATTCCAAAGTGGGTGTGGCTTGGCCCTCAGAATCTTTGTTTGAGTTGGTATTTAACATTTAAAGTTGGGAGATAATATGTAAAACTCTGGACTTTTAGCTTCTCTAGAAAAACCAGAAGATCTGACAGGTTGAGCCAGGACTCCCACAAAGCCTACTTTCTGGGTCAACATTATACCTAGGCGCATTTCACTCTCTTAGTGCACAAATATTTATTGAGCAACTGCTATGTGTCAGGTAATGTGCTAGTTACTGGGAATGCAGTGGGAAATAAAATGACACAGTCATGACTCTCATGGCATTTACATACTAGTGGGGGAGAAAGGCAGTAAACATAAACTCAGGCAGTGCAAAGTGCTGGGAAGAAAAAGAAAGTTATGGGACTAAGGGCTGCTACTTTATTTATTTAGGGCCGCTATTTTAGATAGGCTGGTCAGGGAAGGCCTCTGAGAGGAGGATTTTGCAGGATCTAAATGAAGAGAGTGATCCATATACATACAGTCTGGGACAAAAGGAGGTTTACAGTTGTTTGTATGGAAAATAAAACAATAATTAATAATAACGCAAGAATAAAGTCTGTGTTGCATACTCACAACTGTAAACCTACTTTTGCCCCACCCCTATGTACGGCAGAAGATCAATCCAGCAGAGGGAACAGCAAGTGCAAAGGCCCTCGGCCACCTTTATTCATCCTCTGGGCCACTTAGGTTGTCCTATTGGGCATTTTCTAGTAAGTGTAGTCCCCCTACTGTAAGTATTGGAGCACAATGGGTAATGTATAAACAGGTGAAAAACACCCCCACATGTGTGTTTTAGAAAATACCTCTGACCAAAGCTGGGGAGATGGTAAAATTTCATAAAATTACTTCATAATGTTTCCCCTCTGGAAAAAAATCTTTATTAGGATGACAAGGAAGAGGCAGAGAAGGTTCCTCTAACATTGCACCTTAAAACTTAAGCCAGAAAAGAGAAGCCAGGAGTGGGAGCAGGGAAATCCTTATTTCCTTTTTCACCAGCTGTCATCTGCCAAGCCCTGCAAAGTGGAAGGTGGGGGGGCGCGGAGGGGGGGGGGGCTGTGTGAGAATGCTAAATCTTCTGCAGCCTGGAGCTGTTTGGTTGTTGTTGAGTTTTGTTGTTTTCCAAACCTACCTGAGCTGCTGCTTTAGAAAGTCAACTACAAAAGAAACACTTTGATGGGTTTTTTTGTTTGTTTGTTTCCCCATCCCTAAGCAATATTCAAGTGTAGATTCCTTGTCCTTTTACCCACAAAGTAAAAAAAAAAGAGAGAGAGACACTATTGTTTTTAAAGGAGAGAGGAGAAAAAAGCAGATCTACAGTCTTATGGCATCCTTCTCAGTTGGGATTTGGGGAGGAGGGGGGGGATGATTTTGCATACTAACATCACAGTCCACATCATGGAACATAACTTCCATCACACAAAGGTTTATTTGCATTTTTGAAGGTACAGGAAGACATTTAAAATCAGCTCCAATGTTGACACTACAGTTATTGAAAGCAAACAAAAGAGCCTTTCCAAAATCTGGCTAGTTCTCCTGAAATTTATCTGGGCCCCACTACCTGATTTAAGGCAACGAGCAGATGTTTCACAGCGGGAAGCGCATTAGCTCCAGATGTCGCCGCTTTGTTCGAGACATGTGCACGCACGCACTGGCAACCACACATCCATATACACAGGGCTTGGGGCAGCGAACATTCACAGCTCCCCTTCCGGCACTTGGCATGCCCGCCTGGACCATTTGTAACCTCTGCCTGCAGTTCTGACAGAGAGATGAGCAGCGGGAGTGAGTAGCCAATCAGATCCTGCCCCATCGTCTTTCCATTGTCTCCTAGGTAACCAGCACAGGGACACATCAGCTAGCTAGGTACTACCCCACACACATACACACAGACACACACACACAGACACACACACACACACACACCCCTAACAGTCCATTAATTGCAGACACGGGATGCACCTGTCAGAACCTTGGACAGCTCTCCAGGTTGGCATTCAGTGCCTTTGGTTCCTGCCTATCTGGCAGCCTCATCTCCTACAGCTTTCCCACCTCTGCTCCTTTACTCATGCCATTCCTCTGCCTGGCATGCCTCTCCCCACTGCCATCTCTATTGATCAAAACCTTGCTTGTCTTCAGAGCCAGCTGAGGTCCTTGATCAAGACTTCCAATGGCTCCCCTAAGAATAGAATCCACACTTCTCCCGCTGCGCTGATCTAGCTCCTCAAACCTCATTGCTCATCACTCTCCGTCTTCCTCACCCCTTCTTTTGGTTCCTCCAACAGGACAAACTGGTCCTCCCCATACTACCCTCTACTGACCAGAGCTTTTCTTGGTACTTGCTGCTCCCTCTGCCTTCATAGCTCTTCCTTCTGCTCTTGGCATGGCTGCACCTTCTTGTTCTTTAGTCTTGACTCAAACAAAATTCACCTTCTCAAGAGGCCTTCTCTGATCACCCTAGACCACCCAGCTAAAGAAGTCACCTCCCCTGGGACTCGCCACCACATCACCCTATGCTCCCATGTTGTCTTCATCTCACTGATGACTCTGAAACTATCCCATCCCTAGTTATTTGTCTCTGTCTTCCCCCTCTCCCAGAATGTAAGCTCCATTACATCAGGGTCTTTGTCTTGTCCATGGCCATATCCCCAGCCCCCAAAACAGGGCCCAATAAATATGTATTGAATGGCTAAAAAGTCATTTCCTCCTCACTGCTTCCATATTTCCCTATCTCTCTAATAAGAGGGTTGGACGTGATGACTTCTATTAACCCTCCTGGCTAACATTCTAAGAGTCCATTAGAGAGCAGAGAAGGCTGGCATAAGGAGGAAAATTACCCTGGCTGCACCACAGGAAAGCTCTGCTGGTAGGAATCTGACCTGACTGGGTCACAGAGCTCTCCCCCTCTGAGCAGCCTCCCTGGAAGGAATTTGCTGCTGCTTCCACTTTACATTCCCCAAGCCCTAGGCACCTTGGACTTTTGTTATCTGAGGGACTGGGGACAACTGGAAGCTGAGGACTGGCTTCCTGCACAGAGATCATCAAATACCGGGGAGCAGGGGGAGGGGTCCTCCTGAAGCAATTACTGTGGTGAATAGAAGAAAATGTTGTTGTCTATAGGACGGTAAAATGTCAAGGTGGAGGTTCATTAGAACACAAGTCTCTCTCTCTCTCTCTCTCTCTCTCTCTCTCTCTCTCACACACACACACACACACACACACACACATACACACACACACACGTCAAAAGCATCATGAAGCTAGAGTCACAGAGTTCTCAATCCCAAGGCTGGCTGTATGTGTCTCTTTCAAGGGACATGACTACTGCTTTAAGGTCTAAAAGCTGCAGCGTGATCCAGACACGTGTGCTGTGTAAGTGTTTGGTGCACATAACGCATGCTTTTGGTCAACCTCATAGGGCAAGGCTAGGTGATGTATTCAAATAGCTACATGGTAGGCACAACCATGGGTCCCCCAAACCCTAGGTGGAGAGCCACAAGCTGGCCACTCATAACCCAGAAATCCACCCTTAGTCCTGTTCTCCACTGATAAATGCACCAGATCATTTCCCTAAATCTGAAGTTACAGTGGATGTAAAGATCAGGAAAGGAAGAGCAGGATTAGCATTTGTCAGGCTCTGTGCCAGGCTCTGTGCTAGGATATGTGAACACTGACTCTTCAAGAGCACCCTGCAAGGTTACCCTTTCTGCTTTATGGGTGAAAAAACACACACAGAGACACTCAGAATTAATTAGCATGCCCAAGGTCACAGAGCTGGCAAGAGGAGGGGCCTAAGTTCGGGACATGAGTCTGGTCTCCAGGCCCACTCTTCGTTCCCTAGAACCTTACATTACACCACAGAATAAGAAGATAAGCTGGTCTTGTTCAAAATGTCCCTTCCCCTGGCTAAAGCTCTTCTCCGAAAATGCCAGGTTTATGGGCCTATTTCTTCATCTCTGTCACTCTTGGGCTTGGCTGACCTACCACGAGCCTCTCATCAAGCTGGACCCACATCCCAGAACCCCTCATTTGAGTCCCAGTCCACAGGAACCAATTTTCCTGTGGCCCAGAGACAGCCAGGGATTTGTCTCTTTGAAATAGTAATTTCCTGCTGGCGCGGGTAGATGCATCAGCCGCCCTCTGATTTAGTGCTGAGCTCAAGGATCAATCTCAAGTAAGATTTTCCATGGAAAACTCAAATGCTGGGTACCTCCTGGCCTTGAGGGAGGGAGAAATGGCCTCCTCTCAAGAGCTGTGGCCAGTGGCAGGCAAAATAGCTGTCAGTATCACAAGACTGCATGCCTCATACGTGTGACATGTGAGCCTCATGCACACCCACACGCATCTCAAATGCATCACCCATGCACCTTCACACACAACTCACACGCACACCATCCACATGCCTCACCCATGTCTCACACACACACACATATGTACATATATATATGTGCATATTTATATATACACACACACCACATGCATGGAGTCGGGGCGGGGGGATTGGGAGCTAAAAAGCAATTCCCTAGAAACCCTGCAGGACAGGTGTTAGGCCCTCCTCTTACAGATGCAGAAAGTGAGCCCGGGAGAGAGGGAATGACTTGTCTAAGATCAGAGCATGCTTGTGGCTGAGCTGCCCTAATTTCTGAAGAACCAAGCTCAGATTGAAGGTTGTGGTGGGCACTGGGCTCTGTCAGGTTTCCCTCTTAACTTACTCCACTCTTTGGGGGCAGTTCCCTTGAGTAGGGGCACTCCTCCACGATCCCCTCCTCATCAGCAGCCGTGTTCATCTGCCTCCTCCCTCAACCCCAGGGAAGAAATCCTGGGCACCTAAAGCTGTGCCATCAGCACCAACTCGGGTGGGAGGAGGAATGAGAGTCTGCCCCTGGGTTGGGCAGAGCTGCAGGCCTGCTCGGGGCTTGGGGCACCAGCTTAGGCCTGATGGGGATCTAGGCAAGACCCTCCCCAGGCTCTGCTTCATGTCCTCAGAACCTAGGGCCACAGTCGGGGCAGGGGTTACAGACCCGACTTAGCCCTGCGGACAGGACAGGAGGGCCAGGGACCAAGTCTCCATCCATCCCACCCCCAAGCCCCACACAGGAACTTCTGGTCTGCGCTGCAGACGCATCCTTTCTCGTGAATGGCGCCAGACCCAACGTGGGGGGAGCAGACAGGAAGGAGGTGGGGGTGCGGGTTAGACACCACCAAAATCTTGCAGCCACGTCTCAGCTTTACCACCTACTGGCCGTGTGACCTTGGGCAAGAGGCTTCCTCTCACTGAGGCTCAGTAGCCTCATCTGTAAAGTGGAAAGAATAATAGCGCCCCCCTGAGCGGGTGGCTGTGAAGGTTAAAGACAGAGGCAGATGTGAGGCGCCAGGACACAGTGCGCGGGGCCCGTGAGTCCGCCATTGTGACCCCCCAAGTGAGCGGAGGTGGGCAGCCGCCAGCCCGCCGCACTCTGCCCCCAACTCGCAGTCTGGCGATTCTCAATTTGCACCGAATCCGAACTTTCCAGGGTTATGTTCACTGGACGCGGGTCCCTCTTCCTACTCCCTCCACGACATCCGGTTCTGACAACAGGTACCGGGGAGGAGGGGGCCCCGCCGCAGCGCTGCGGCACGGCCGGCCGGGCAGGGGCTGGGAGAGAGTCTACCGTCCCAACCACCTCCCGCATTCGGCCTCTTCGCAACTTTGAGGAACTGCAGAGTCTGGGGTCGGCGCGGGGGTTCTCCCCGGCGTGCGAGGGAAAGTTGGGTACCAGCGACTGC
>NW_006286675.1:6079438-6134843 GCF_000327345.1 Myotis davidii | reverse complement strand
CAGTATGACCCACCACCCCACCCCGTCAGTAACCTCCAACAGCCCCCTCACACACCATCGCCCCAATGTCCCCCACCCCAGCACTCCAATTCTCATTCTAGTAACGCTAATCACCATGTTAGTCGAATGAATGAATGAATCAGTGAATGCATGAATAAATGGGTGAATAAGTGAATGAATGAATGAATGAATAAGGATGAGATCATGAGTAACTGAGTGAATGAATGAATGAATGAGTTAGTGAGTTGAGTAAATTAATGAGTAAATAAAAGGTGAAGAAATATGTAAATAAGTGACTGATGAATTAATGAATTGGTGAATCAATGAATGAGTGAGTGCCCCCTGGCCTCAGGCCTGCAAGAGGCAAAGGACTCTCCACAGGCGCCCTCACCCCTGCCCTGGGAGAGAGGTTTTGGGGTGCATCTTGCAGAGGAAACAAAGGTGACTCTGAGAGGGTGGTCCCTGACCTTTAACCACAGAGCAACTGTGAAGGATAGTGAGGAGGAGGTCTGTCCCTCTGTCTGCGTGCTTTGTCTTCTGCACCCAATCCCAGTTCCTATCCCTCCGCTAGTCAGCCATTGAGCTCACCAGACCTTAGAGGTTGAGGAAGAACAGCGCGAGAAGGATGTGGGGGGTGCTACCCTCAGAAATCAGATTTGCTTTCTCCTTGTGGGAACGAGGTGGGAAAGGGGGGGAAGGGGGCTGTAATTCAGATAGAGGAGTACCTTGCAGCCAGAAAAAGGAGGGGCCTTCTTTGGAAGAGGGTAAAATGAAGAGCAGTGTTTATCATATGCACAGAAACAAGGAGGGAAGGATCTATGTTCATATTTGCTCAGGTATCTGGAAATCCTCTCCAGTGGGAAGACTGGTCTCCAGAAGGAAAAGTCATGTGGCTGGGGGCAGGTGAGAGAGACTTGCTTTTCACTGAATCCCCTTTTGTGCCTCTTGAAATTTGGAACCCTGGAAATGCATCACCCATCCAAAAAATAAGTTAAAGTTTTTAACTAAATAAATTTTTACAACATTAAAAAGCATTCATACGTCAGTAGGGGCTGACTCCCCCACCCCAAACTCCTGCCCCACCAGTCAATTCAGCCTGTTTACCTGGATACCTTCCCTCTCTCCTCCAGCTCAGAGAAGGAGAGGGTCTTGCTAGTCAACAGCAGAGGGAAATATAAACATGGTGGTCAGCACAGAGCACGTTCTACCTCCGTGAGTGTTGGGAGGAGAAAAAGTGGCCTCTGCTTCTGTCCTGGGTTTGTCAGTTTTTAGCTGTGTGTCCTTGGGCAAATCTCTTTGAGCCTCAGATGTGCAAACTAGGGATCATCATAATGTCCTAATAGGATGCAGTAGAGCTGGAGTCACGTGCTTGTATTCCAAAAGGAAGTTCAATGATGGAATTCCAGGCATCTTGATCCTTCCAAGGAAGCCACCTAAACTTTGACCTTCAGAATTACCTCTTTTGTAAGGCAAGGGTATGATTTTTATGTGACCTTAGATTTCTCACTACATTTTTGAGGTTGATATAATTAGCCCCATTTTACATATAAGAACACTGGGGCTCAGAGAGCTTAAGTGTCTTTCCCAAGGTCACACATCCAGGAGTTGGCAGAACTGGCATTTGAACCCAGATATGCCAGCTCTAAACACCCACAGACAGCATTGCTTACACAGTCCATCTGCTATACTTATTGCCTATCCATGCTCCTGAGACCCTCAGGTGGGTCATATTCAAGTCCCACATTAACCCTAAATTATTCATCACTTCAGTAAGTAGCGTTGAGGCCCAGGGTGTGAGCGTGAGAAAGGGGCAAATCAAGATGCAGACCCAAGTCTGCAGAGCAGAGTGCTGACTCCAGAACTTGTCTGAATGGCTGTGAGCTTCTGACAAGCCAGTGAGTCCCCCCAACAGCAGAGTTGTAAATCACTCCTGTCTACACCCAGATCGATGGCCTCCCTAACCAGGAGGCCCATGGCTCAGAGGATGATGGGACTGGGATCTCTGATGGGAGACACAAAGGTACCAGCGTTGAGGTCAGGAGGCCCCAGCAGAGGCGGCCAGTCAGGAGGGCAGGGCACAGGCCCAGTACCTCTCCAGTGTCGGGGGAGGAGGATACAAGGAGAGGCGGGCTCCAGTTACCCATTGCTGTCTAACAGGGCACTCAAAACTTAAATGGCATAAAACAACCATTTCATTATGGTTGGGAATTCTGTGGGGCAGGAATTCAGGCAGGGCAGAGGGATGTCTCAGCTCCGTGATATCTGGGCCCCAGCGAGAAGAGTGGAAGACCGGGGGCTGGCATCACCTAAAGCAGTGGTTCTCAACCTTCCTAATGCCACGGCCCTTTAATACAGATCCTCATGTTGTGGTGACCCCCAATTTCATTGTTACAAATTGAACATAATTAAAGCATAGTTATTAATCACAAAAAACAGTATGTAATTATACATGTGTTTCCCGATGGTCTTAGGCGACCCCTGTGAAAGGGTCATTCGACCCCCAAAGGGGTCGCGACCCACAGATTAAGAACCGCTGACCTAAAGGCTTCTTCACTCCCAATTACCTGAGCTGGAATGACTCCAAAATCAGTGTCACTTCCTGCTATCCTCCAAGCAGGCACAAGCCTCCCAAATCCCAGGGAGGTGGCACAGACTCTGGCTGTCACGGAAGGATTGTCAAAGAATTTGCACGTATTTTTGAAACGCACAGAAGGGAAAAAATATTTAAGGAAGGGAGAGGAGAAAGAATCGTAGAGGAAGTCCTATTAACTAGAGAAGACAAACGGTACTAGGGATGAGGAAGTCAGAAAAGAAAAAGAATTAGAGGGAGAAGGTGCCAATAGGAGAGCAACATTTGAGGAGTAATATAAAGGAAATAGTAAAGGATGGCACCCGGTGAGCCACCTTTCAGTGTAATAGGAAAAGGGGGAAATACAGTGGCAATGGGAGAAACAATAGGAGGATGTGACCAGAGAAATAAAAAAGGAAGAGGAGTAATATTGGGGGAGAGCGAATAAATGAGTGAAGATGGTGACAGTAAGTGGAGTGGCAGAGCAGTGTAGGACACAGGTTCCTGGTCTCAAATCCGCCTCCAAGTTGCTTGGCTTCTGTTGAGTTTCTGAGCTATGCCTCAATTTCCTTATCTGTGAAATGGGCCTGGTGATATTCATCCTACCTCTCTGATAGGTTGTTGTAAGGGTTAATGAGTTATATGTATAAAGCACTTAGTGCCTGGCTCATACGTAAGTGTTAGCCCCTGTTACTGGTTCTATTACTACCGTAGAAATGGGCAGGCACCCTGAAGCAGCTTGAAGTGGGTCGAGGGGAGCAGAGAGCTGTCGGGGAAGCAGGACCAGCTCACCCAAAGCCTGCCTGGCCTGCTGCTTTCTTTGTGGTGGCCAAGGCATCGCTCCTCCTCAAGGGCCCAGCTTGCCCACCTAGCACACTTGGTTCATGGTGACTACTGACCCTTCGGCCTCTGAGAGGGTCCCTGTGCAGGAGGTGGGTGAGGACTGTGAGCCCTGCCATAGGCAGGAATCCAGAGCTAGAGCAGGGACGGAACTCAGCCAAGGTTCCTCACCAAGGGGTGGCAGGGCCTGGGCCATCCCCGGGCCTCTAGTTCCCTGGCTAGGGCTTGCTGGGAAGGAGAGGTTCAGGTTTGGCTCCAAGTGTTCAGGGATGGCACCCTAGAACCTTCTTGACTTTGACTGTGACTGAACTCCCTGGAATCTGCCAGTCTAGGTGGAGGTTCACTAGTCTGGTGAGGCAAGGGGCACTGAGAAATCACTGTGGGGTAGGAAGGAATTATTCCTGCTTATAAGAAAGTCAGCTTTGCTAATATTTAATAATTGACAGTGGTTACTTATAAGTATATACACATTTGGGGCTATGTGCTCCAAAATCGTTTTACCAGTAGGGCTGTGAGACCACAGAAGTCAGAGAGCCCCGGGTGAAGGTGCTCGCCCTCTGAGCACACCAGCCTCCTGGGGGCATGTTCTGGGTAGTCACACACTAACAGTCACTCTGCAATCACGTAGGGTCCCAGCAGGCTCCAGGAGGCTCGGTGCTCTGGTCGAGCTCCGGTAAAATGCCTCACACCTTGCTTCTCTTTCTAAAGCTCCGAATCTGAGACCAGCCTTCCCATCAGCCTGAGCTTTTACTTCACTCCTTCCCTGCTCATTGCTATCAAACAGTTGGTATTCTACACTTTTATGTTTCCCTTCCAGGAAATTAATCCAAATATTCCCAACTGGATGTAGCTAGAAATGGCCATTGAGGATTGGAAAGAGCCGAGTTCAGATTCCAGCTCCACCATTTTATTTCTTTACTCAGTAGACATTTGTTGAGAGCCTACTATGTTTGCGCTACTGCACTCTGGGCAGGGGTATATCAGTCACTTTGACAAAATTCTTGCTTTTATGCAGCTGACATTCTCAGAAAACAGCTTATTTGCTGTGTGACTTCAGGCAGATCACTGTACCTCTCTGAGTACAGTGAGGCTCATAAACCCCAACTCTGCAGCACAGCTGTAATGAGAGGAGATAAGGGGCCTGGAGTCTTTGATGGAAGGCACCCCAGGTACCTAGAGCTGGAAGGAACCTCAGTCCAACCTTCTTATCTATTGACAAATGCAGATGACAGAGAGACAGTGATTCATCCAAGGTCACTCAGTGATGTGGGGCAGAGTGTGAACTGGGATCCAGGGTCCTCTCTTGTCCCTCTTTCCTCAAGACTGAGGCTCTCTGCCTGGTCCAGCAAGGGCGGAAGAAGTCCATCACATTCCGGTAGAAAGAAAGCTCTCTGACTCCGGAGTCTAGCTTCATCCTCACACCAAACAGCCAATGAACGTGGAAGCCAACTTCTCCCCTCTCATACCACCACCAAGTGGGCATTGGAGGAAACGTACCCCAGCTCCCTTTTAGAAACAGCAAACATCATTACATAAAAGGGTACGGTCTTTTTTTTTTTTTTTTAGTTTTATTCATTTCAAAAGGCCGGATCCGGCCCGCGGGCCGTAGTTTCCCCACGGCTGTCCTAGAGCGAAGGGGAGCTTGTTGAGATGAGCCCAACGTTCTCCTCTTAGGTCATTTGCTGATTCTTGGCACAGGTGCGAGGTGGAGAAGCCAAATGAGCTCTAAGTAGTCTCATGGGACTGATGAGACAAAATTTGAAGTTCAGGGCTAGCAAAGCCACCAAAGCTTGAAGATCCTAGACAGATGGGAGGCCCAGAGAAGTAAGCCTGACCCTCAGTACCAACTTTTCCCTCAACAGTCACCAGTTCTCAGCCAAGCAGAAAGCGACTAAAGAGCAGATGGCGTATTCTTCAACCTCCTAGAACTTGGGAGGCAAATTAAAGCTTGAAGCTCAACAGGGAAGATAAGCTCTGGGAACTGTCTCGGGCTTTATTTGGGACCACTGGAGGTTCACAGTGCAGAATTAAGGGGTGAACCACAGGTAGATCAAGACTTACAAAAATTGTAATTCAGACTTGAATCAGTATGCAGACCCCGAGTAGATTAGGGTGATAGACTCTAACTCCAGCTATGTCTCAGGAAAGGGCAGGTCTCCTCTGGAGGGAGATCCTATCATGAAGGCCCTCTTCAATTTTTCATGTACAACATCTGGCATTCAATAAAATTTTTTTTTACCAGTCACACCAATAAACAGAATCAAAATAAAAAAAAAAACCCAATAGCCATGAACCCAAAGATGACTCAGATATTAATGTTATCAGGCACAGACTTTGAAAGAACTGTGACTTTATGTTCAAGAAAATGTAACAAGTGCAGATTTTAACAGAGAACTGGAATCTGTAAGAAATAACCAATAGGAAATTCAAGAACAGAAAAATACAACCACTGAAATCAAGAACTCAATCGATGGGTTTACAGATAACTGGATATCTGAAGAGAGGATTTGTGGATTGGAAGATAAGCCAGTAGAAAATATGCAGAACACATTTCCAGTACAAAGATCTGGAGTCCTAGAAGGGGAAAGAAATAGAATGGAGCAGAAACAATAGTTCTGATAATGACTAGTAACATTCCAAAATTTATAAAAAGACATCAAACCGCAGTTCCAGTAAATGCTACCAGCCCTAAAAGAATAAATCTATGGAAAACTATACTTAAACCCCTAAGAGTAAAATTGCTAAAATTTTTTCCAAAGGCAAAAATAATAGCTTCAGCCCTGACCGGTTTAGCTCAGTGGATAGAGCGTTGGCCTGCGACTGAAAGGTCCCAGGTTCGATTCTGGTCAAGGGCATGTACCTTGGTTGCAGACACATCCCCAGTAGGAGGTGTGCAGAAGGCGGCTGATCGATGTTTCTCTCTCATCGATGTTTCTAACTCTCTATCCCTCTCCCTTCCTCTCTGTAAAAAATCAATAAAATATATATATAAAAAAATAATAGCTTCAAAACAGTCAGAGGGGGGAAAATGACACATTACCTCAGAGGAATGACAGTAATAATGACAGCTCATTTCTTTTGTATAATCTTCACCTCAGGATATGTTTACTGATGGGGCGGGGGGAGGGGAGAGAGAGAGAGAGAGAGAGAGAGAGCGAGAGAGAGAGAGAGAGAGAAAGGAGGAGGAGGGGGAGGGGAAGGGGGAAAGAGAAGGGGAGGAGGAGAATATGTGAGAGTGATGTGTGGATGGCTCTTACACACCCCAGGGATGGAGCCCATAACCCAGGCATGTGCCCTGACTGAGAATCATACCGGTAACCCTTCAGTGCATGGATGATACCCAGCCAAATGAGCCACACCCACCAGGGCTGGATGACATCTTTAAAGTGCTGAAAGAAAACAATTATCTTCTGGGGTTTAAAATATAAAGACCATTAAAGTGTATAACAACAACGGGAGAAGTATAAATGGAGTTAAAATAGTATAAGGTCCTAGTATTATCTATAATCTGGTAAAAGCATTAATTTACACCAGAATCTAATAAGCCAAAGATGTATGTTGTACTATTGTGGGCAACCATCCCGTTATGAGAGGCACCTTCATGACCTCATCTAACCCCAGTTACCTCCCAAAGACCCCACCTCCAAATCCCATCACACTGGGGGTTAGTGCAGTGGTGGGCAAACTCATTAGTCAACAGAGCCAAATATCAACAGTACAACGATTGAAATTTCTTTTGAGAGCCAAATTTTTTAAACATAAACTATATAGGTAGGTACATTGTTATTAACTTAATTAGGGTACTCCTAAGCTGGCCTTTGCTAAAAATGTCCTAAATCTGATTGAGGTACGTTCGCTGAGGTCGACCCCTTCCAACTCTCCCATCCACACTCATCTTGTATACTTGTTTCGTCTATCTCCTTTCCGAAAACCGACTTCTGCGCATGGGCCACGAAGTTTCAATCGCACTGTCCGTGCGTGCCCGCACGTGGTATTTTGTGGAAGAGCCACACTCAAGGGGCCAAAGAGCCGCATGTGGCTCTCGAGCTGCGGTTTGCTGACCACTGGGTTAGGGTTTCAGCATGTGAACTTTGGAGGGATACAAGTCAGCACAGAACAAACATCTCCTATGTGTTGGTGCAGGGCATAAAGGGTGAACAAGATGGACAAAGTTCCTGTCTGTGTAGAGCTTACATTCTAGTGGGAAGGGGGGAAGAAAATGGGAGAAAAAATTTTAAAATATATGAGATATAATACGTGATGAGAAGAAAACAAAAAGAGGCTGTGACTGAGACAAAGTAGACTCAACTTCAGGAGGATAAGCACAGAAGGCCTCTTGGAGGAGGTGGCATTTAAGCTGAGACTTAAGTGGCAAAGAAGAGACAGTTCTGAGAGGGGTGCAGAGAGAACATTCTGGGTCCAGGGAACAGCATGTGCAGAAACCCTAAGAGAGGAACAAGCTGGGCCATTCTGAGGCACAAAGTGAGGGCTCTGGTAGCTAGAAGATGCAGAGGCAAGCAGACAGTGGTCAGAAATGAAGCTGAGAAAAATGGCAAAGCCTTATCCCCATAAAGTTTGGATTTTATTCAAAGGGCAACAAGAAGCCACGGAGGGGTTTACACAGTGGAGAGACATGGTCAGATTTACAGTTCTAGAAGTTCCTTTGGGATTCTGGGTGTGAAATGGCCTGTAAGGATCCATTCTGCAAGAGAACAGGGAGGGGATGAAAGTGGGGTGGAAGTTAGAGGCCAGGCAAGGGTCTAGAGTTGAGCTAGTGGTGATCTGGGACAAAGCAGTGGCAATGGGAATGCAGAGAAGGTGAGGGAGATGACACCATTCGGCCCTAATTCTCTGCCCCTTCTATAGCCTCACCCTTTGTCATTTAAATTTTCAGCACCCCACTCTGTCACCTGGGCTTGGCCTCATGGGACGACTAATGGGATGTCAGCAGAGGTGACACCAGCAGGGGCTAAAATGGGTCCATGCACTTGCAGGGTGCTCACCCAGTTCCTCTGCCATCCCCATCCTTTGGGCTGGCCTGGCAAAGGATGAGAGACATGTGGAGTTGCCCCAGGCTGAGGGTGACCCAGATCCATGGCCAGCTAGCAACCCCCAGACATATCAGTGCTCCTAGTCAAGACTAGCAGAGCCGCTTAGCCTACCCCAGCTGATCCTAGACGGATGAATACACTTATTGTCAAATGCTACTGTTGTGTGCACGAAGTCCGTATTGTTTCTTATGCAGCAGTATGGTTTTACTGGGTAGCTGATATAGGATGGAGAGCTGCTTGGGAGGCACAGCCAGCAGAATGTGCTGGTAGTTTGCATTGCAAATGAGAGTGAGGGTGAGGGTGAGGGAGGAGTCAAGGAGAATGCCAGGTTTCTGGGCGGATGGTGTGCCCTAAATCAGGATGAGGAAGAGGGACTGGGAGGCTAGCAAGGGAACAGGATAAGATACAATGTCCCATTTTATTTGCTCTGAATCACAAAGGAGTCAGGAGGGCTATTGGAGAAGACAGGGACCTGGAGACAGTGATGAAGGGCATGTCCAAATGCCTTTCCTGCCATAGGGATTTCCCAGAGGTTGAACTTAAATGCTTTTTTTTTTTTTTGTCCATTCTGTTCCCAGAAAGAAACAGACCGTTTCCCCCTTTCCAGTTGCTAGGACACTAATCTGCTTGAGAAAGGCACAGGAACATCTGGTTGGCGGAACAGTGCTTCTGGGAATTTCCTTTGTATCTGTGATTCCAATTGCTCCTCCTGGTTCTCCAACAAGGAAGGGGCCCTTCCCATGGGCCACATGGGCAACAGTGAGGAGAGCAGACAATGCGGGAAGGGCACCCTCAGCACTGACTAGATGCCAGGACTGGGACAGACACTTCCAGTTGTACGGGTGTCATTGTTTACCCCAGAGGGGCCAACGCTCAGAGAGAAAAGGAACCACGTTAGCTTTATCCTGCTTTATCTTTCTTTCAAAGACGTATTAGTTTTGTGTGTTATTATCTGTCTCCCTCACTAGCACATAAGCTCCCTGAGGCTGCTGATCTTTTGCTTGCTCACTCCTGTATCCCTGGTGCATCGACAAGTGTCTGACATGTAGCGATAGCAGTACCTACCATCTGAGCAGTGTTTACCAGCTGTGGAGCACTTTTGTGAGTTTTTTCAGGTGTACTAATTCTTTTAGATTTCGAAATGACCCCAGAAGTGGGTATGCCTTTTGTCCCCAGTAATAGGCGAGGAAGCTGAGACACAAAGCGGTGAAATAGTTTGCCCCAAGGAAGCAGGAGAACTTGGAATCCCAGGCGGTCTAGCCCCAGAACCTGTGCTCAGAGAGGTGAGATGGTTTGTTGAATAAACCAGTGAGCTTGTCCCAGGTCATACAGGGACACGAGGATCAGCAGGACCCTCCAGGGGTGTTCCGTTCCCCTCCCTTGCACACACATGGCAGCAGGCTTCAGCCACGACCTTCTTCACAGGTATGAGCTTCCAGCATGGCAGGCTCTGCTCAGAACCACCTAAGTGCAAGGTCACAGGCTTCCCTCTAAGCCACCAGCATCTTGCCAGGCTCCAGGCACCTTCACCACCTCAGATGGAGTGGGCAAGTGCATGTAGGGTGAGCCGAGAGATGCCTCGGGGCACGGACGGTGACCTTCCAGCTACTCTCGTGAGCACCAGTCCTCACTGGGTACTGATCAGGACAGCCAGACCCTCTCAACCCGGGGCCCTTGTCTGGACCCCACTGACCTAATCCCTTATCATTGCCTCTTCCTCCATCCAGAAAACCCTTTCTTCTCTGAGGCCCATGTCACCTGGCTCTTATCTGTTTTTCCCAGATCTATTGATTAAAACATGAACCTGTTCTCTGACTCAGGGTTTTACTTTTTGAAACCTAAAAGGCCAGACTCAGGAAAATCAAAATGGCATTTGAAACTTATCAAATTTGGCCTTAACTTTTCAAGCTAAAAAGTCTTAGCTTTTGAAATTCTTGGCGTTTGGAAAAAAAAGTATATGCTTTTAAAACTCAAAACTCCGTGTGTGTGTGTGTGTGTGTGTGTGTGTTTATCTCTATGGGGTGAAACATCAGTAAATATTTGTGGATGAAGGGCTAACAAAATCCTTTCTCCTTCTCTTAAGAACAAATTAAACCTTGGCTTAACTTACTGTCTCTGTCAATCCTAGAAACCAGATAAAGGTGGAATGTCATTGTGTTGCCAGGCAACATTACTTGCGTTAAAAATGAGTCTTGATTGGTGAATTGATCTGGACTGGAAGACCCATGAATGAATTTTAAATGCCTATTGGGAACACCACACTGTTGAGCTTTCCTCTGTGCAAAGACTTGTGACTGGGTGTGTCTCTTGTGGGCACCCTGGAAGCTTTGCATATGGAGCTGTTGTTACGGAGGCATTGGCTCCTAAGGCATGAGTCTTTGAGGCCCATACTTGCCCAGTGAGAACCTCATCTCCTGGACCTAAGCTGTCACCTGGGCTCAAACATGAGTAGCTCCTGGGCTGCTGTGGGAACTCCCAGATGTGGGAAAGGCCTGGTGCTACCCTCCGGCAGGCTGTTTCTTGGACTGTGTCCTGAGTGACAACTGTGTCCTATGGTCAGGTGTGAATTTCATTTTCTAGTTGAACCCCTGGTGGCCTTCCCCCATTAGCCCACATCTCTATTCCAATTACAGCTAGGAAAGCACTTGGAATATAAAACTTAGTTTGATGCAACATCTAAAAGGAGGGGAAGGCAGTGTCACTGCATGCCCAGGACTTCCACATACCATCTTATAACAGTCTCCATTTTATAGATGAGGAGACTGAGGCTCCCAGAGGCAGAGACTTGCTGAAAGTCATGCAGAAAGAACTGGTGTCTGGGAGATATCAAGCACTGGCAAGAACTGGTTCAACTGCTAGTTCTGTTGGGTATGAGCTGGCAGACTTTGTGGGCTACTCTGAACCACAGTTTCTTCCTTGAATAAATGAGTGTAATTACCATACATGGAGGCTGTGAGGCTTGAGATAGTCCACTTTCAGATGTCAGGTGCTACAATGCAGCAGAATTCAAAATCTCCTTCTCTCCACCCTGTCTGCTGCCAACCTAGCCCAGAGATTGTACCACCTGACAACAGTTTCTAGTTGGACACAGATATTCCCAGTTCTGCAGAGCTGCATTTCGGTCATTCCCAGGATGCAGCTAGGAAAGAGGGTCTGGCTATGTCAACAGCCAAATCTGATTCAAAACTTGGAGCTTGATTGCCAGCATTCCAGAATCACCTCTGGCAAATGTGAATAAACACAGCTGTTGTTAAAGCAGTTGGAATGAGTCCATTCATTCAATAAATATTTGATGAACACCTAATATGCATAGGGCATTATGAATACCATTATCTTCGAGCGCACATAATCCTTGCCCTTAGCATTTCAGTGAAGTTGGGGAGACAGGCATTAACAAAGATACTATTAAAATTAATATATAGTTTTAAAGTTTTTATTTTTTAATCTTCTCTGAGAACATGCTTACAGAGGGGGAAAGGGAGAGAGAGAGAGAGAGAGAGAGAGAGAGATCATTGTGAGAGAGAAACATCAATTGGTTGCCTTCCATAGGTGTTCCGACTGGGAGATTAAACCCAGGTATGTGCACTGACCAGGAATTGAACCCATAACTTTTCAGGATGATGCTCAACCAACTGAGCCAGTCTGGCTGGGTGAAATTAATAGGTAGTTTTTAAAAGCCAGCAAATGTTACAAAGGCAGATTGCAGGGTGCTATGAAAAGTTGTAACAGGTCTGTTGTAAACTGCCCTTGTTATTGCCCACTTAGCCTCATGCCCTCATTTTCACAGTTTTCTTTTGGGGACCCACTTTTGCCTTCCATCAGTCCATGTGATTCAGGTGGGGATGAGTTTAGGGTAGGCACCTGATTCTGGCCAATCAGAGCATTCCACTCCTTGGCACCTCAATGATTGGTCAAAGATATACACATGACTTAAAGTAAGTCTGGCCAATGAGATTCAACTCTGGGACTTTTAGAGGGATAGTTGGGAAAAGAAAGTTCTTTTTCTGTTGGATTTTCTAAACTAGAGGGACAAAAATTGGGGTCTATCATGGAGGCTCCCGAAAGAGCCTACTCAGCTTGAAGACCCCAAGAGGAAGGCTGAGAAATTTGTCACAGGCAGCTTCCTGATAATGTCATTTGAGACCCTAGATCCAGTGATGCCTGATGCCATTTCACCCTGGACTTTTCTGTTCTCTGAACCAAGAGTCACTCTTTTTTTGGCTATGTCAGTTTAAGTTTGTTTTTCTACCACTTGCAATTGAGAGCTTTGCCTAATATAGGACTGACAAGTCTTGGAAGGCTTCCCTGAGAAGTGACATTCACACTGAGTGCTGAAGGACAAGTAAGAGTGAACTAGGCGAAGAGGCCAAATCTGAAGTCAGCAGTTTTGAGGCTTGAAAACCTTGAGAATTCAGGAAAGGGGAGGGGCTTTCATCCTGTGTAGGCAGAAAAAGGATTAATGAGGGGAGATCATCATGGGAAAAAAAGGCAAGTCACAAATCACACTGAGTGCTTAAATCATTCCTTTATTTCATTTCAGTTAACAGAAATCTCTATTTACTTTTGATAAAACCTACATTAGAATGAACTCCCTTTGCAGACAGAAAGATGCCCTTCCCTGCACTGGCCATTCACAAGAGGGCAAAGCCCACGCCTGCCTTCCAAAACACCTCTGCTTCTGGCTTTGAGGCAGAAGTTTTTCATTCTTTTTCTAAAGGGAAGAGGAAATAAAACAAAAAGTGATGCCTGGATGGTGTGGCTCAGTGGTTCATCATTGACCCAGGAACCAAAAGGTCATGGATTAGATTCCTGGTCAGGGCCCATACTGGGACTGCAGGCTCAATGCCCAGTAGGGGATGTGCAGGAGGCAGCCAATCAATGATTCTCTTTCATCATTGATGTTCTTATCTCTCTCTCCCTCTTCCATTCTCTCTGAAATCAATAAAAATATCAATAAAAAATATATTTTTTTAAAAAAAGTAATAACAGACCGAAAATGGGGCCCATTTATAATGTGAGTAACCATTTCTTAATTTACCGAATTTATAATATTGTGTAGTTTTGTGTTTCAGACTTTCTTAAATTTTAAGTGTTTTTTTTCCCCATTATGAAAGTAATATAACCACATTTTGGGATATGCAGAAAATAAAAAGATAACTCTTTCTAACTCCCTCATTTCAACCCAACCAGAGTTAGTTTTTTGTGTTTTATTTGGCTAGTTCCATGCATAGCCCAGTGCTTTTAAAACTTGATGTGCCTAAGGATCACCTGGGAATTTGTTAAAAATGCAGATTCTGAGCTAGTAGGTCTGGGGTGGGGCCTGGGATTCTGCATTTCTGATAAGTTCTTGGATGATGCTAGTGCTGTTTCAGACCATGCACTGAATCGTGCAAGCTGAGGTCAACTCTATGCTGTGTGACCTTAGGCAACCCAGTCAGCATGTTTGCCCTAGTTCATGAGTCCTGGTTCTCAGGGGTCTCCTATTGCCCCCCAGATAGGATTAAAGGGACAGGCAGTAGGAGGTGTCCAAGGCATCAATGTTTAAGCACTGCTTTCAGTGGCTCTCAACCTGTGGGTCGTGACCCCTTTGGGGGTCGAATGACCCTTTCACAGGGGTCGCCTAAGACCATCCTGCATATCAGATATTTACATTATGATTCATCACAGTAGCAACATTACAGTTATGAAGTAGCAACGAAAATAATTTTATGGTTGGGTCACAACATGAGGAACTGTATTTAAAGGGCCAGAAGGTTGAGAACCACTGGCTTATATGCTGCTGCTGCTGCTGCTGCTGATGATGCTGATTACTACTGCCAGGTGATTAGCTTATTCAGGTACCTCAGATCTCAGCTTTGACTCAGGTTCACTGGTGTGTTCCCAGCTGAAATCTTAGCATATTTGCTTGGGAGGGGGTCCTTTCTACAAGACATATTCATTAAGTCTCCTCCGCTTTAGTGAGGCTTGATCCACCTTCCCTTCTGCTTACCACACTCAGGCAGCTGGCCTTCCACAGCACAAAAGCCTTGTAACCTGGCATTCAACTGTCCATGATCCAGCCCCTCCTAACATCCCTGCCTCATTTTCTTATGTCCCCTACTCCAGGCATGCATGACTCCCAAGTCTCACCTCTATGCCTGTGCCATGTTACTTCCTCTGCCTCAAATACCCTTCCCTGCCTTGATCATTGAAGAACAAACGTCTATCCATCCCCCAAAACTGAGATAAGAGCTCCACTTCTTCAGAAGTCTTGCAGACCTTTCTGGAATGGCTGACCTCTTGCCCCGTGCCTCCTTTGTAATTTGTACAGGCCTTGCATAGGCACGACTCTTGGTAGTAGATGGCTTAGGAAACAAGAGGGAGGAGGACTCACTGGTTTATATAATGGAAAAGTCCCGATGGTAGAGCTGGCTTTGGACACAGCGAGACAAAGGGTTAAACTGTGCCACTGCAACTCTATTTCTAGCTGTTGACTGGCTCTGCCTTCCTTTGTGTGGGCTTCTCTCTCGGGCAGCTACCAGAGACCCTGGAAGTTCCACACGTTACCCTTCTACCTTTAAGTTCAGCCAAAGTAGTCACTTTCTCAGTAGTTCTGCAAAAGTCCCAGAATTGAGCCTCATTGGTCTGGCTTGGGTCACATGCTGACCCTTGAACCAATCACTGTGGCCAGAGGGTCAACAGCTCTGACTGGCCCAGCCTGAGTCACATGGCCACCTCTGGAGCCAGAGGAACTAGAGTGGGGAAGGGCAGCTTCTGGAAGGAGTTTAGCGTCCTGGAACCCCAGGCTATATGAGAACCAGGCTCTGAAAACCCATAAGTGCCTACCACAGATGTCTCTTGAAGCACTTTTCAAACTGTATTATTATTTGCTTTTATGACTCTCATCCAGCTAGGAGGGAATAAGGGTCCTTTTAATTTATAGTTCCAGAACATCATTCCAGCCCAAGAGAAGAGGAGTGTAATAAATAGCCATTAAATTGTACTTTTTAGGCATTTCCTTGCTATGTGACCTACATAGCAGGTAAATCACAACAGAGTCTGACAAAGATTTTTGTGACATTTATATTAAGGTAATGCTTCCTGACACTTTTAAAATCACAAATCAAGTTTTTGCTCAGTGTCTGTGTGCACAGAGGGCGAGTCCATGTGTCTCTCATGGATCCCTCAGAAGCTGGGAAAGGGGGGCTCCTTCCTTGCTGGGTGAGAGAACTAAATGAAGCCCAGACACCTTAAGAAGCTTATTTGAGGAAACACAGCTGGCCAGTCGGTGACATTGCTGCGCGTTAATCCCAGGCAGGCTGCCTTCCTAAGGCTTTCCGATGGTTTGCTGACGGCGTTCTCGATTCAGGAAGACAGAGAGGGAAGGATTTTGGAATCACCTCTAGGGCTCTTTAAAATTATTCCTCTGCCTTAGTTCTGGGTTTCTCAGAGGCAGGCTCGGAGACAAGGATTCAAGTGGGTGCATTTTACATGGGAGGGGATCCTGGGTGTCCGCTGAGAAAGTGCCCTCGTGAGAGAGAGAAGGAAGGCCGCCAGTGAAGAGAGCTTTGGACACAGACACGGCTGTGGGCATCTGGAGCGGAATGCTGTGGAGGCTGCTGTGGGTCAGGGAGGAATGTAGCTCAGAGCTGACCTACCTGAAAGGGGAAGGAGCTGGCACGTTTGTATCCCAACTCCTTCCAGTCATTGGTTGTGGTTGCTCCCAGGGGGGGCGGTAATTTGCCAGCACATTCTGCAGCTAGGAAAAGGCCTCAGGCACTGGCACCGCCAGATGGACAGGGGTGTGGGCAGAAGCAGGCCAGAGGCCTCACACAGGGGCTGCCAGAGGCTGCGGTGACCCTTGTCCTCCCAAGCTGGACACCACTCTTTATTGAAAAACAGGCCAAAGTATTTGAAATTGGGGCCAGCCCAGACTGTTAATGGCGGCGCAGGCCAGGTGCCTCATCCTCGGAACCTGAGGCGGCCAGAGACGGATGTTCCCCGCTGGGCCCGTGTTTGCCTGGATTTTCTTCTATTTTTCTTTCCCGTCACTCTTCAGCTGTTTCCATGGATATTTACAAATGTCACACAAAGATGCTCATGAAGAATATACTGGGGATTCAAAGTGCAGAGACTGGGGTTTGGTAAACAAGGCAGCTTAGTTATTTTTCAGTCCTTCTAAGAAAATTATGAGAAGAGATTTCAGATATACAAAGTGGAGAAAAAAATAACATAGTGAACATCCATGTACCCACCCCCAAGCTTAAGCAGCCGACCACTTCCAGCTGATTCCATCTTTTCAGGAGGCACATCCCTTTAGAGTGTGAGAGGTGGAGGCAGAGCCGGAGCCTCCAGGCTCCACTTGCCCCTTCATAGCTGTGTGCCTTGAGCCTCAGTTTCCTTATCCGTGAAATGGGGGAGGATGCTAGCACCTACTAGTGCAGTTGGCAACACCAGTGAAAAGAGAACTTCTGTTTCCCAATAACTCCAGCTCAGGTCCCAGGCTTGTCTCTCACTGGACCAACTTGAGTTATGTGCCCATCCTTAAACCAATGACTATGGTAATGGCAATGGAATTTGCTGATTGGCTAGGCCTGGGTCACATCTCCATCCTTAGAACTAGATGTGGGGTCCGCTCCTCCTTAACTGTGTAGTCTGAGAGTGAAAGAGTAGTGGCTCCCCACAATAAACGGGTGCTATCACCAGAAGGGAGAATGGACACAGGATAGACAGAAGCCTCACGTGTCCACTAGACCAGCGGTCGCCAACCTTTCGGACCTCATGGACCACCAGTGGCCTACGGACCCCTGGTTGGCGACCGCTGCACTAGACACCTTGACCCCAGCAAGACACTCACTGTCTCATCTCATGTATGACAATGTGATAGATCAATGCCTGGGAAGGTGCCTCAGGTGAGGATAGTGAGATTGAAGAGCTAGCCCCCTAAGGGTCCAGGGGAAGAATAAACAAAAGCCTTCATAAGACTCACTTTGGCTTGGTGTCCAAAATTGAATGTGAGAAGTAAACAACCTGCATTGGTTCATTTATGCAAAGAGAGACCCAATTCCTTTAGGATAAAGTACTTCTCACACCAATGAGTCGCCCCAAAACTTATAAGAGTTGGGGCTTGATTTGGTTTTCCTGTTTTCTCTAAATTACCAGGAAGACATTTCCCCCTCTTAAGTGGCAGGAAGCAGCATTCCATCTGAAAAAATCATCCTCATCAGGCTGCCCTTCCCCAGTGGCAGTCGGCTGACTCACTCACTCGGCTGCGTGAGGCTCAGCCAGTCGCTTCCGGCGGGGGGGGCTGTGTGTGCGTGAGTGTGTGTGCACACCCACAAATCACCCATGCACACACAACTCCAAAACACAGCCTTACTTATTTTCAATGCCAGCTGCATGAATGCACCGTGCCTGAGGGGGCGTGTCCCCCCACACCTGGGGCTGCCCCCAGAAGCCATTCCGCTAAGGCTTGTTGATTCTTAGACAATCTGGTCTGAATATCGTGCTGACATTTATAGCATAGCGTGTCCTCCGCACTCCTTGCCCACACTGAGCCATGCACCTGCAGGAGGTGGCACAGCATCAGTGCAGCAGAAGTTGTGTGCCCTGGCAATGTTTAAATAAGGACTCTATCGAAGACACGTGTTACCTAAATAGGGGATCTGAGGGAGGAAGAGGGGGAGGAGCAGGAAGGAGAAAGGGCTCTGGCTTCGCCAAGCCTATCTCTGGGTGACCTGCATGGGGAGCCTGATAAATCCCAGTTCAAAGGCTGTCCTAAATGTATTTTTTTTTAAGGCTTAAATAGATGTTAGATTCCATTATATAGATAAATACCGAGTGTGCCTGATAATAACTAAAAACAAAACAATGCATGGGCTGTGGAGTCAGGAAAACCTGGTTTTGAGTCCCAATTCTGCCATATAACTAGCTGGGTCACCTTGGGTCAGCTGCTTAGCTTCTCTGAGCTTCCCCACCTGTAAAATGGGCATCTTAGAGTTATCTATTTTTCATTAGAGTTGTGATCAGGGCAAGTTAGGTTAGTGATTCATGTGCTAGAAGCATTATTGGATATTATTTCCTTTATCTGGGCTTTTCAATCAAAGGCGGCATGTCAGAATAACTTTGTCCTGATAATGGAGATATTACAAACCTTTTCCAGTTGCCTTGGATCTCAGCTTCCTGCCCCCAACTCTGGCCTTCCCACCCCTCCCAGAGGCTGGGTCCACAGATGTCTCCCTTGCAGATTCAGCCTCTTCCCAGTTCCCAGGTATCTCTGGACTTGAGGGGAACGTGTGTTGTTACATAGTAATTTTCTGGTTGCAAGGAGCAGAAAACAGGAACTTACTGGTTTGTGTAATGAGATAGTTCAGGGGTATATCTGACTTCCAGAGTGATTAAACACAGGGGCTCAAACAGGCCACCTGTACCTGACTTTTCCTGTCTGTCTTTCTTCCCCTTTTTCCAAGTTGGTCCATTCTCAGATAGACTTTCCCTCATGAGGGAGCTGGGGTCATGGCCAGCTGAGAAAAGGTTAGTCTCTGCCCTGACATCCTAAGCAAAATCTTACTGACTGGGCAGGCACCCTCAGCATTAGATCCTCCTCCCACCACTTCATGATTCCCTGCTATCACACCGCATCGCCATTACCTTTTCACAGCAATGATCATGGTTTGCGATAGGCAATGTGCTGGTTACCTGGGGTGGGGTGTGTGTATTTGTCTGTCTTGCCCCTGGCATGTGAGGACATGAGGACAAGCACCATGTCTATCTTGTTTATTTCTGTATCTCAGGTACAATAGCTGGCACATGTGCAAGAGTCAAAAATAAATGTGTAAAATGAATGATGGGTGGAAATAACTGAATTTTTGCAGTCGGACACCTCCGGATTGAATTCCAGTACCACCACCAATTGTGAGTCACCTTCACTCTCCAAGCCTCCATATCCGCATCTGTGAAATGGACATAAGAGTCTATCTGTGAGCTGCTATGAGGATGAAATAGGATAGTCCATGCAGAATGCCTGGCATGACTCTGAGTGAAGAACAGGCACTTATAAGGTCTGCTGAATATCTACTGTATGAACAAAAGCATGAAGACAGTAGATTCCCTGTGAGCTGTCATACTCTTGAGGAGGAAGGTGGAGTTGGGGTGCCAGGGGAGGGCTCCTTGGAATGGAAAGATGGAGAAGGTGTGCTTGTGAACAGAGCCTGTTTATCCAGGCAGCTTCTGCTTCCCCCTCTCTTTATTCTGCCCCACTCCTTTCTGCCCATGACCCCAGCTCCCTCATGACAAAGTCAAGGTCCTCAGGTGGATGTCCAGCCTCCCTGCAGCCTGCCTCTCCCTTGAAGGACCCAGGAGGGATGCAGACATCCTTATGGTCCCTCTTGTGGGATTTACAGCCCCCGCCAGGAGGGTGCCTCCCTGCTTTATCTCTATCTGCGTCCATCTAGACCATCCAGGAAATGAAAGTGGGCAGCAGGGCATTTGTAATAAATAGCTCATGTCCTAGGCCCTGGGACCCAGGAGTGTCTGCAAAAGGGAATGTGACTCAGGGGCCTCTTTCTTTCAAGTACAGTCTCATATCAGACTTGCAGTCACAGAGGACCTTAGATCGTTTCCATCTCTGGATGTGTGAATGATGAGGGTCAGCAGGCAGGATGCAGAAAAAGCGTCAAACTAGAGGAGAGATGGGTGCAGGAGCACCATCTCCTAGGAGAGGCAGGAGTGTGAGGTTGGGAGTGCCCCCCAGCCTCAGGGGGGCCAGCCACCCAATCTCCCTGAGCCTCAGTTTTCTCATCTGTCACATGGATATAGGAGTCCCTGCCAGATTGTATTTCACAAAATACCACGTGCGGGCGCACATGTACAGTGCGATTGAAACTTCGTGGCCCATGCGCAGAAGTCGGTATTTTGTGGAAGAGCCACACTCAAGGGGCCAAAGAGCCGCATGTGGCTTGCGAGCCGCAGTTTGCCGACCACTGAGCTAAAATACATAAAGCATCAGTTGAGAGTGGGTTGACCCAGGTCACTTGCTCCAAAAGCGGGTATTCAAGACAAATCCTTTTCAAGACAGGCACTGGGGCCTCCTCTGGGTTGAAACGTGTTCCTCTATGTCAGTGAAGGTTCTCAACCTTCTGGCCCTTTAAATACAGTTCCTCATGTTGTGACCCAACCATAAAATTATTTTGTTGCTACTTCATAACTGTAATGTTGCTATGTTATGAATCATAATGTAAGTATCTGATATGCAGGATGGTCTTAGGCGACCCCTGTGAAAGGGTCGTTTGACCTCCAAAGGGGTCGCGACCCACAAGTTGAGAACCGCTGCTCTATGTTGTCAACCCCAGCATCTCAAAATATGACCTTATTTGGAAATAAGGTCCTTACAGATATAACTAGTTATATGAAGTCACGCTGGAGTAGGGTGGGCCCCTAATTCAACATGACCTATGTCCTTGTAAAAAGATGGCCATATGAAGACAGAGATGGAGGGAGGACATCAAGTGAAGACAAGGATTGGCGTGACATCAGGGGTTGCCGGCAAACCACCAGCAGCTAAGCAGAGGCAAGGGGGGTTCCGTATAAACTGCAGGGGAGCATGGCCCCTGCTGACACCTTCATCTTGGCCTTCTAGCCTCTAGAACAGCGAGACAATCAATTGCTGTTGTTTTAAGCTACCCAGTTTGGCCGTAGGAAACTAACACAGGGCCAAAAGGAGGGATCAGGGGCCAAGGGGCAATGCCTTTGGCTTTTCCAGCCTCTGTTGTTTCTTGCTTTTCCCCCAGGTGTGGCCTTCAAGACTCTGAAGCATATCCCCACCTTGCTCTCAGTGCCCCATCCTTGGAGCCTCTCACTGGGCTTCAAGCGTCCTCTGCCTCCTCCCAGCTGTCTCTGGATATGCAGTGGGGTCTGGGGTGGGTTTGAACATGGGAAGGCATCTTTTCCTGATCTTAGTAAGCCACTGGGTTAAGGTTGGGGGCAGCACTGGGGACCCAGTGGCTGGCAGTTTTCTGGAGGCTGCAGAATTCTTAGCACTTCTTGTGTGCAACTTCTTGTGGCCTCAAGCACCAATTTCCCAGGCTGCAGGAAGAGCCCCACTCACCATGCTGTTACTCCAAGTGGACAAGCTCAGGGCAAATACGCTCCAGGCCATCAGATGATCCTTGTCCAGTCCCAGCCTGCACCATCAGGGCGCTGGCACTTACTGTCGATTCCTTCTGCCTACAATGACCAGTTGACGGGTCCCTCCTGCATAAATATTCTGGAGCCAGCTCCTATAAAAACTTTTTTGCCCCTTCCCCAGTAGAGTTGAATGGATGCATGAATACGTGAATGAGTGCAAAGCAAATATAGTCTCAGGTCTACCAAGGAAGGACAGTGCGAGGTGCTGAAGGTAGGCTACCTGGGTTCAAGTCCGGGGACTAAGACTAGCTGTGTGACCTTGGACAAGTTACTTAACTTGTCTGTGTCCCAGTTTCCTCATCTACAGAACAAGGATAATAATAGCACTTGCTCCTGAAGTTGCTGTGGGGATTCAATGCGATAATGCCAATAACAGATTTGTGTGCCTGATGCTGATAAAGGTTAGCCTCTTTGTCATCCAGGGCAAGAATCTCAGTATCTTTATGCCTCATCCTGTGCCCGTGCTTGGAACCTCTTTTCCTTACTTAGGTCCAACCTAATCTTTTTTCACACATTGAACACAGCTAATTCATCCACTGCTGAGTAATTTATTATCAGAAGCAGTATGCTGGAGACGGAACAAAGGCTGAGAAGCTGTGGGCTAGATGCATAGGGGAGAGAAATGTTTTTATTTCAAGGAAACAGGGTATGTAGAAAAATCATTCGTGTGCCAAAAAAGGACCTGGACTAAATTAAACCTTTTGATTTTAATCGCCGATTAAAGCATCACAATAGCTGCACAGGCTATAGCCTGTAATCATGTTGCTATGAACTTTCATGTTGGAACATGACTGCAGGGCTCCCTTTAAAAATCAGAGCCTGGCTTGGTGGCCATTCTCACAGGGAAGTAATTGCTGTGTTTTCTGAAGGTCTCCTCTCTCCCCTCCCCCCTTTATTTAAAGCATCTAGGAGATCAGACAATTAAAACCCAATAAGAGATGAGAAGGAAGAAGATAATGGAGCTCCCACTGGTTCTACCACCTTGGGACCCAGCAGGGAAGGGGACAAACTGGAGCTGAAAATCCTGCAAAATATGCAGCATCCTTCCACGGACCGTCATCGAGTGCACGCCTCCGGCTGCGAGAAAACTGGAGCTGAGCAAAGCTTCTGTATCCCACACGTGATGCCCGCACAGCACTTTTCAGCTTGAAAGTCATTTCCGGACTCGGGATCTCAAACATCCTGTGTGCCCAACTGGGTACGAGAATCAGGCTCGGCGGATGATATGATGTTCTCAAGGTAACTCGAGGGACACAGCTGGGACTGGTCCCGGTCTCCTCAGAGGGAATCCCGTGCTTTTTCACCAGGCTCGTCTACCCCTGCCTTCCTCTTCCCTCCAGAACTGACCTGGTCTGTGCACGAGACACCGGCATGAGACCTGATGTAGGAGATGACGCCCTAGGAAGGCGGTGTGGCCTCGTAAAGAACATAAGGACTCAGTGTCCGTACTCAGCAGAGGAAGGCAATCCCAGATAGACCGGATGTTTGGAGAGCATCGGCGCGGAGGAGAACTTGAGGGAACGGGATGGGTGAGAAACCGTTGTGTGCCGGGAGGGCATGCTGGTCAGTCCAAGGTTAAGCCTTCCATGCTTCTCCAGACCTGCATGCCTTCATTCCACTGACTGTCATCGAGTGCACGCCATCGAGTGCAACGAGGGCTGGGGAGAGCAAAGGAGACTCCATGGGCTTTTTCTTAGTAATTCCAATGGCTCGGAAGGTAATTAAAATCCGTTGGATGCCACTCTGGTGTGAACTTCTGGTCCGGGTGATGGTACGAACCTGGCTAACGAACATGCAGATGACAACATGGACACTGACAGGCACTATACAGAGAAAACGAAACTCTCGAGCTCTCTGGGATGTCCACGAGCCACTGAAATTACTTTCTGTCTAGCTTCCTAAGATCAAAACCCTCTGGCCTCAGTGCCAACAGCCTTGCTATGCGAGGAAACCAAAGTTCATGATTTCCCACCTGTTTACAGCACTTCCTTCTCCCCACTTCCCTCTTGCTTTTGTGAAAATCCTCTTCTAGCCTTTTTTTAGATGGCCTTGGCTACATGGTTCTTCTCTTTACAAGTGAGTAGGGTGCAAACAATTCACTCAATGTCCGCGTTATCCTCTGGCTCCAGGCTCCCAAGCCGGCCAATACCCACGTCAATGAGCCTTTTGGCCTCATTTTCCTCGTCTGTAAAATGCAGATAATAGCTCCCACCTCTGGGGCCGCTTCGATGATTGAACAAGACAGTCCGTGTTACACGTTACACGCTCCTGCCATGACCATGTGTATCAGTTTCCTGCTGCCGCTGGAACACGCCACCACAGCTTAGCGGTTTAAAACACCGCAGATCTATTCCTTGTCTTTTCTTTCTTTTTCTTTTTCTGAGTTCTGAAGGTGAGAAGTCTGAAACGAGCCTTTCGGGGCTGACGTGTAGTTGTCAGCAGTGGGGCGTCCAGAGGAGGATTGATTTGGTGTGTTCTCGCCTCTGGAGGCTCCCTGTGTCTCCTCCTCCTTCAGAGCCGCCCTGGAGCATCTCCTGGTCGTCTCACTGATGCTGACCCGCTGCCTCCTCTTACCCTTGTCACTACGCTGGGCCCACCCAGGTGATCTCCCCAGCGCAGGATCTTCCATCGAATCACAGCTGTGAATTCCTTTTGCCACATAAGGTAACAGTCACACATTCTGGGGACTCGAAGCTGGACATCTTTAGAGGGGGCAGGGGTCATTAGTCTATCACAGTTATTAATATTTTTATCGAGTAGCTAGCTCATTTAATCCTCATGAAACCCCATGAAGTCAATATTGTTTCATCCTCAGGTGGGGACTGAGGCACAGAGAAGTTAAGTAACTTTCCTAAGGTCACACAGCCTGTAGGGTACGCGGTGAAGGAGCGTTTCCAATGAGGAAGTTGGTCTTATAAGCTGAAATATGTGAAGTGGCACAAAGTCAGCATTATATCGATGCTACTATTGTTGTTATTTCTACTAAAATTAACATAATAATCCCCATATCGTATGACTCTTGTGAGAATGAAATCAACGTGCGGAAATTACCAGACAGTGCCTGGCATACAGCAGGTCCTCCAATGGTATTTGGATCTTTCCAGTCTTTATTCGCCTTTCTTTTCGCCAGGAAAACGTTCCAGCTCGTTTCTCCCTCTTTAAAACAGCGCCTTCGCCGCCCCTTAATGACCCACTCAAGATGGCGCCGTTCGCGCCCACCTCACGTGACCTTCTCAACATGGCGCCGAGCTAGGCCCTGCCACCTGCCGCACTCAAGATGGCCTCCGCAGTCAGCTTCAACCGGGCGATCCACCTTCTCAACATGGCGACAGGCGCGCTTGCGTCACATCACGACCGTCCTAATTTGGCGCCTGCGTCGTAAACTTAGTGTCGTAAACTGAGCGTCGCTATAATGACAGACACTTCCGGTTGCGCCGGGGGCGGGCTTAGAAGCCTGCGGGGACTTGGGAAGGATTTGGTTTGGGCCGGAAAGCTCTGGCTCCACCATGGACCGAAGGAAAAAGCCTTTGGAAGTCACGGCCTCCTCGGTGAGTGCGGGTATAGTTGATGCTACGGGCTCCGAGTTCTTCCTGCCCCCAAGCATCTTGTTGGCCTGGTTTGTTTCTTAACTCGGGGACACAGGCCCGGCCGCCCCTCAAACAGGAACCGGACTTGGCTTTTCTCAGACGGGAAACCGGGCCAACTTTCTTACCTACGGGAGCCCGAGCTTGGCTTACCCGGTCGGATGTGCTCTGGACCGGGCGTCCCCTTCAGACACGCACCTGACCTGGTGTCTTTCCTGTTAGGCATCTCCTGCCTCCCACTGAGACATCCGGTCCGGGGCTCCTTGCCAGCCCGTCTTCCTGCAGGTCGCGAAGGACCCGGCCTGTGCCTGCTGAGCGTGCACACCCCCCTCCCTGGTTCTGCCACCCGGAGACCAGGAAGGTCTCCCCAACATCAGTGTGACCTTTTCACTGACCAGGAACTAAATCGTTAATGCAGATGCCTGGGTGCTGCTGTCAGGTCTCGCAGGGTGTAAGAGGCTGGTTTTTGTTTGTTTAATGTATATTTTTTATTGATTTTAGAGAGGGAGGGAGCGAAAGAGAAAGAAACAGAAACAGAGAGAGAGAGAGAAAGAAACAGAGAAACATAAACGATGAGAGAGAGTAATTGATCGGCTGCCTCCTACATACAACACACTGGGGATCGAGTCTGCAACCCAGGCATGTGCCCTGACCGGGAATCGAACCGGGACCTCCTGGTTCATAGGTCCAAGCTCAACCACTGAGCCACGCTGCTGGGCAAGAGGCTGTTTTTTTGTTTGTTTGTTTGTTTTGTTTTTTAAGTTAGGTACTTCTAGGAAGAAAACCTGTTCTGTGTACTTATTTTAGTACCAGCACTTTAATGCACGATCGCATTGACTTCTTCCAAAGTAGGTGCTGGTAAGATCCCCACTTTATACCTGAGGAAGTAGGAAGATGCCGTGCATTCCCAGCGTATATACAGAATTCTTGATGATAGAGCTGGCTCACTCAGTTTGGTTGCATTATTCCTGCTAAGGCTACTTTTAAATTGATCTCTTCCATTTGGACTTAGTCATTTTGATTTCCCTTAAAATTCAGTCCATGATGCTGGGCTTTATACGTTGATTTACAAACGCCCATGTATATAAGCAACTGTACCCGATCTGCCATTATATCCCTTTGTGCAGAGTAGACAGTGGTGACCGATACAGCGGAGGGCTAGACCTGGGTATTCACTCAGTTGTGCTATGTCCTTTGCCCTGGCCTTCCCTGCTCTGGAACCCTGTGATTGAGTTGAACTTAGAGTTTCTGGAAGAAACTAAAACAGACTTGGAAGCATTCTGACCATTCACTCACTCCACTTGATGTTTGGCTGTTGAAATCTGCCTATCTTTTAAAGTTTAGCTCCAGGCTGCTTCTGATCACACTGGACAGAAGGAAATGCTCCCTTACCTGAACTTTTATGCTACTTTCTACCACTCTTAGAGCATTAATTCTTACTGGTATTATAGGTTTCCTTTCTTATTAGATCGTAGGCTTCATATGAGGCCAGAGTATGTCTAATTCATGTTTGTATCCCACTCTTCAGTGTGTAGTGCCAGGCACATACTGGGGACTCAGTTGCTAAACAGAGAAATTTCCCTATAGAAATAATAAATTGTTGTGATGATTACATGATATTATATCATATATAAAAGCAAAGTACAGTGTCAATCATAAAGGTGTTTAATATTAGCTGAATTTTACTCTAAAAGATGCCGACTTTATTTACTTTGATTTATCAGTCTCCCTTTGCCCAGAAAAAAGCCTTTGACTGTTGAAAGTTAGAGTAAAAGTACATTTCCAACAGAGCTAGGATGAAATATGGCTTAGTTTTATTTTGTATTGAATTCTACATGTAAACTTCTAATTTTTATCCATTTTTGTCCATTTATAGGAACTTGGAATCTTGCTTTGAGAATTATAATAACTTAGAAATTCAGTCAGTCATGGAATTAAATAAGTGTTTTTGTTTGTTTATTGGTTTTATTTTAGTTGGTAGACCTTAAGGCCGAACTCTTTCGAAAACAAGAAGAATTCAAACAAGAAAAACTTCTAAAAGATTCTGGAGTTTTGGGAAAACCAAAAACAACTAATAAGGTAAAAATAAAATCTAATTGTCTCCACTGATCTGAAATAATGCCAGGAGAGAGGTTTTTATTTATTTATTTATTTTTTGGTTTTGTTTTGTTTTTTAAGTGTTTGTGGTCTCTGCTACACATAAATATTAAGGAAAAATTCCTGTCTTGTATTTGAACATCTGCATGAGATGTCTTAAATATTAAATAGAAATTAGTAAGGTTATTTAAAAGCACCTTTAAAAAATACATATATATTTTATTTATTTCAGAGAGGAATGGAGAGGGAGAGAGAAGTAGAAGCATCAATGATGAGAGAGAAATCATTGATCGGCTGCCTCCTGCACACCTCCTACTGGTGATTGAGCCCGCAACCTGGGTATGTGTCCTTAACTGGAATCAAACCCGGCACCCTGCAGTTCGCAGGCCGACGCTCTATCCACTGAGCCAAACCAGCTAGGGGAAAGCATCTTTTAATGTCCTGATTCTTTAGAACTTGTGTGAGAAAAGTACATGCTCTTAATAAGTGGTTTGTTTCTTGTGAAAGATTATCTAGTTACGTATGTGTTATAAATCCAGACAGACAAACAGATAATATAGAAACATAGCAAAAAATATCAAGGTCTTTAAGAGTTGTTTTCCAATTTTATAGGTAACGGTATATATTATTTGTATTACTAATTATTTGTAATATATACATTTTCATTATAGTCTTGAGTCATTCAGGAGATAAAAGATAAAGAAGTAACCCTATGCAGTGTATAAAGAAACTTTTTATATAATTCAGGGCTTTTCTTGTTAACTCCAGCTTTGCCATGTACACTCTTCGCAGGACATAAGTTAGCTGTTGGGAGATCTAGTTATCTCCATTGATTCGTAAGATCTGATGGTTTCTGTTTTTTTTCTGATGTACAAGTAGAGATGTTTGCATCATTTGGTGGTTCTGTTTTGTTTTCCTAAATTCTCCAGAAACCAAGTATCTGGAACAAACAGAATGCAGGAGTTTCAAATCGCGCTGAGAAGGATGCGGAGCAGAAGATTGAGGAACAGAAGACTTTAGACAAAGCAAGGTAAAGGTGAACTCTGGTCAGCGAAGTTATCACTGAAGCTGCCCAAGCAAAGACATGAAAATTCAACTTTTATTATTTTTTCATTTATAATTTAAATTTTTATAATCCTTCTAGCCAAATACTCTGTAACTATAAAATAGACTCTAAAAATAATGTGATTTGCAGATGTATTTACAATCTTAGAAGAAGGTAAGACATAGCCTCAGTTTAAAAGATGAAACAGAGTTCCACTTTGAGCCTCTTTTAGGCACTAAGACAGGGGTGGGCAAACTTTTTGACTCGAGGGCCACAGTGGGTTCTTAAACTGGACTCAGAAGAAGGAGCTGCGGCCGTGTTTCCCGACGTTGCCATGTTAACACTGCTGCTGGTGAAGGAGCGGAGGGGAAAGCAAGAGAACCCTCTGCTCTTTCGGCTCCACGGGCCGTAGTTTGCCCACGGCTGCACTAAGATCATCAAGTGTTTAAGAAGTGCATGGAAGTGTGGTTCTGGGCTAGGGGCATATGATGTTGGCATTTAGAAACAAATTTTTCCCCAAACTTTTTTTAGTCCTCACCCTAAGATATTTTTTCCATTGCTTTTCAGAGAGAGTAGGAGGGAGGGAGGCAGAGAGGGAGGGACATCGATGTGAGAGAAACATATGGATTAGTTGCCTCCTGCACATGCCCTGACTGTGGGCAGGGAGCGAAACTGCAACGAGGTATGTGCCCTCGACCAGGAATCAAACCCGAGACCCTTTGGTCCTAGGGTGAATGCTCTAATCACTGAGATGCACCAGCCAGGGCTCCCCCAACTTTTTAATATGAAAAACGTTAAATCAACAGAATAATTGAAAGAAGAGTACAAAGAACATTGTAATACTCTTCACCTAAGTTAACAAATAAACGTCTTTTTACATTCTCTTTCTCATGTGTGTATAGAGAAACTTTGTAAAGCATTATACTTTACATATTTCGACATATATCTTCTAAGAAGGACATTCTTCTATATAACCACACTGATAAAATAGTATTATATATTATCTATTAACTAGAGGCCCGGTACATGAAATTCGTGCACAGGAGGGTCCCTACGCCTGACCAGCAATCAGGGCTGATCAGGGCCTTCTGGCTGCCAGTCAGGTCCTTCCTTCCCCGGCTGCCAGCAGTGAAGCCGAGAGTGGAGCAGTCTTTTCAGGGACAGCATTTAATAAGACATTTCTAATACTTGTTCTGTTTTCTCCAAGGGAGAAATTGGAAGAAAAAGCTAAATTATATGAAAAAATGACCAAAGGAGACTTTATAGGTAAAAAATTATTTATACTTCTTTATTTTCTATAATTCATACATCCCTATGGTATTTGATTATTTCTTAATAACTAAGAATAAGGAGAAATTTAAAAAATCAAACTGCTTATTTTCTGTGCCATAGATAAGAAAATCAGCAATAATTTTCCAATTGCCTAGTGGGTGCAGGGCATGTATTGGGTGCTTTGAGGGAAAAAGCAAGTACAACATAAGCCAGGTTCTCTGTCCTAAAGAGGGGGGAGGGTCTCATCAGTAGAGGGAAACGGTACAGAACAAAGCAAAGTTAGGAAACAAGGTCTAAATACAGCTGTGTAAAGAACAGGAATTATAGCTATGTCAAGGTGCTAGGGTTGTTTGCTATTGCTCTATTTTTCTCTTATTTTTTATTTTTTGTGTGATGTGCTTACGAGTGCTTTTTAAATGATAATAATAAAAAGAGATACTCACTTTCCTCATACCCCCCAGAGAAAGAAAACCCAAGCTACAGCTAGACAACAGTAGAAGAGTGTTTGCAAAGCAGTTTACAAAGGAGGCATATCTGCAAGTGTTTAGGGAGAAGGCAGGCTCTAATAGGGCTTTTAAAGGCTTCGGATAACTGGAGAAAGGGATTCTGCAGAAAGGGGAGGGTGGCGAGAGCAGATCAGCAGAGGGAGGAGAGGGCCAGAGTTGGCAGGCAGCCTGGTGTGGCTGGGCCTGAGGGGCTAGGAGAGCGAGCAGCGGGGCAACAGGAGAGCGGTGGCTGGACCCCAGTCACGGGCTGCTCACCCAGCCGAGCTCCCTCTTCTCAGACAGCAGGCCATGTTCCCTGCCTGGCAGGGAATCAGCATGGGGAGATCGGAAACGCCAAAGCTAGGGGCCATGAAGAGAGGCTTTGCCTTCTTGAAGCAGCAGCAGGTTGGCCATTCACCAGGTGGCCTCAGAACTATGAATCTTGTAACTCAGCCCTGAGAAAGTACATCTCTTTTCCATTTGAGGCATTTGTGTCCTTTAAAAAAATTTATTGTCTGGGAAAGCCTTTATTAAGAAAAAGTTCAAGTCTTTTCTCTTTTGATTCAAACTTTACTTGTATTGTTAATATGGGATTCAGGTCCAAAAGAGTATGCTTATAGGGATTTGGTTCTGTCCAAACCGCAGGCCCACCTCCTGATAGGCATATTGGGCTTACATATTTGGGCAAATTACGTTTTGAAGCTTCAGTTATGCTTCACTATCCAGGGTATAATACTGGTACCTGGTTATAAGGAACCTAATATCTGTTCCACCTCAGACAAAAAGACTCAAAACTCAAGTGACTGTATCTGAAATCCCACACAGGGAAACTTCACGTCAACATTATTTGTGAATACATCAGGCATCCTGGGTTAAATTAAGTCGTGGATCGCTATTTAATTTTCATTGTATGTTTTAGCTCAAGTAGATCATAAGTCCTGAGGAAGATAGCATCTCACACATTTCTGTATGTCCTGTAGATCCTGGCAACACGTCTTGTCTGAAAGTGCTGTTCATTGGATTGAAAAAAATTCAGATTATTTTTTTTCCAACCTATGTCATGACCCTTAAAACACTTACCATACCATAACAATATGATTAGGATTAAGTGATACAGCTCACCTGATCAGAGAGGTCTATTGTTTTGGTCTGACAACATGAGAAATGCACTCCTTCTGTAGTATGTAATTGGCTGTATGAGTCTCTTGAAATCAAATGGTTTTGTTATCTTAAAATAACATTCTGAGACAGTATTGCTTACTCAAGCTATTGACAAAGCAGCAGAAACTTCAGGCTTTTTAAAGACTTTTTGCAAGCTGTATGTTCCCAATGGCCTATTAGTAACTTTCCTGGCAGGTCCTGAGGTGGCTTTGTCTTTGTAAGTGTTCCAGGGGGTGGGGTCATCAACTAGTAAATCTTCAGGGACGTGAAGCCACCCATCAATGACTGTGACTGCTTCATATCAATTCCATGTGTGGTTTTCTTCTTTGATGTCAAGAATCTAATAATTGATTTTTATGTTCTAGATGAAGAAGTGGAGGATATGTACCTTGTGGATTTCACGCAGAAGATGATAGACAAGCACAAAGAAATGGAGTCATTTGGTGCCAATAGAGATTCTAGAAAGGCAGGAGAAAGAGACGAGGATGAAGAAAATCTTTCTGAAACAGATATACCTCCTCCCCAGGACCCCAGTGAAGAATGGTTGGTGATAGTATGTGATTTGGTCATATTAACATCATCAGGCTTGTGTTTGCTTTTTCAGTGATTTCGTTTGTCGTTAACAAAACATTTCTCTTTATCCTTCTTGAGTTTTTTTTTCTTTTGAGACTCCACTTTAAGTAAGTTTGGATTTACAGATGTAGAAACAGTAGCTCCAATGAAGAAATAATGACAAATAGAGGCTGAGCTCTTGCTATGTGCCAGGTGCAGGAGGCATTGACGTAAAAGTGTTGCTTGGTCAGCAGCATGTCCCTTTGCTACCCATGTCCTTCCTCAGACTTCAGGGGGAGTCATTTGTCCAGGCAGTGGTGATCTCTGCTTCTAGTAAGCCTTACTCTGGCTGTGTCATTTTCTGGCAATTTAATAAAGGCTTTGTGGACTTGGACCTGGACAGCACTAGCTCTACCTTGCCAGGGCAGTGGGACCTTGATTAAGTTCCTCACCAACGTGAGGCTCACTTTCCTTACCTCTTAAGCACTGATGTCAATGCCTACTTCCCCTGATTGTTTGCCTTAAGCTTCCTTCAAGAAGTAAGAGTATTTTAGAATACCCAAGAAACTACTGTCTGTGGAGTATAAGCAGACATTTGTAAATCTTTATTACTGAAATTATTCTGAATTTTATCTATATGTAGGTGAATAATGGGGAAACCAATCTAGTTGTTTCCTTACAAAGAGACCAATGTGTCAATAAGAGTCCAGAATGCAGATTCCATTCTGATGATATTCTCTACTTAAAATGCTGTTTAGAAACTTGTTTAAAAGTGCTTAAAACCATGTAGAGATGCACTGACCCTATGAAAATGCCCTGGTACTCTGCCTGCCCACCCGCGTGCCTGTGCAGAGCTCATCTGTCTTCTCTTCAAGGCTCAAATATTTCCTCATCATGGGGTCTTTGTCAGGAACTGCTTAGGATTGTTTGCAGCATTTGGTGACTTGTCAGCTTTGGGACCAGTGGACAGGGGTCATTTATGAGTTGAAGAGAGCAGTCCCTGTTGACCACAAAGACTGCACCTCTTCATACTAGGTAGGGTGTCCACATCGGTCCAGATAGAGCGTGTGTTGGGATAGAGCAGGTGTCTTCTTACCCACCTTCTAAAAACTTATATTTGGGGAGGTTATCGGGCTGCATGCTTGCTGTAAGCAACCAACAGAGAAGCACATGCAATGCAGTCTCTTCTATCAGTGCTGCTTCATTCTTAGTGATTCTTCCCTTGCACTCTGGCAGCACTTAAATATTTCCTGCTCCTTTGGGTCTTACATTTTCTTTATTATTGACACCTAACTGGCCTCATTAACAGAAAAATAATTGAGGCAAACTTTGGTACTTTCAGCATCCTGCCTGCTGCTGTTAGTGAAGCACTTCATGGGCATGTGCTTTAGCTTCCCCAGCGCGCTCTGAGGATGACATGAGGTCTCGTGTTACTCTGGTACCTCAAGTAATTGTTTCCCCGAGAGCTTGCTCAGTGTCTGATTACATAGAGCAGTTGCTGACTATTGCTTTGCCACTTCTATTTTGATGGGATCTGCATGTTTCTGGGGCCTTCTCCAGAACCAGAATAGCCGATGATTGCTTTTCATAGTCGAAATCCCATCTCCTTTGAAAGGTTTAGTGCCTTTTTCTTTTCCTTATTAATGCCTGTAAGATTATAGCAATTTGTCAGTGATTTGAAGAGTTTGAAGGGCAGTTGAAGGTGTCACTGCCACCATATGGAAAAGGAAGACACTGCAAGCAGTTCTGACATTTTGTTTTTAAATTAGGCTCTAAAATTGTAACTGCTTATAAAATCCTTTCAGTAGTTAAATTCCAGGTGTTGGAAAATGTTTCTGCAAAAATAGTGTAAATAATTACTAAGACCATCTGGCTAGATGGTTTTCTCCCTCCATTCACTTTTTTAAAAAGGAAAAGAAGAAAAAAAAGAAACTGCTTTCAGCAGTTGGAGGTTTTATTTCTTGTGCTAATCAGCTTTAGGACTGTAGCAATGGATTCCCAAACATTCAGATTTTAAGTCATGGACTGACAATTGGAATCGCATGTGTGAAAAGAAAGAAATTGCTTACAAAAGCCAGGTCACATACATGGGAATCTGACATTGAGTTGGTCCACCAGCAGTACTGGCCCCTTTCTGTGTTTTTGCCCCCTACTGAAGTCTATGGGAAATTCCCTGCTCATAATTAAAAAAATAAAATCTGTTGCATCATAATGCAAATGAAATCTTTTCCATGAAAATCTGTCCATATTACCTGTTGTGAAGAGTCTAAGTGTTTCATTTGCCTTGCTCTCTGCCTGACTTCTCTAACTACTATCTAGTTTGGACAAGATTAGGAAAGAGGAACAAGCGACAAAAGATAACAGACTGGCCTACTGATGACGTGATTTTTGGTACAGAGAGTGTGTTGCTTGGCTTCCTCCTAATTAAAAAGAGTTCCAAAATACTGTAACTTATATTAAGAAATAAATTTCTAATTCATTGAGAAGAATCATACTAATTAGAAGAAAAAAAGGAAAAAGTAAAGTGTCAGATTTGGGAAGACTGAGGAAATTAAATTAGAGTCTGGTTTAAAGAAAAGTTACTATGATGCTGATAAACTATTTGGAATTTCCTAAAGTAAGTTCTGAGATGTGGCAGCAAGGGTTTGTATGGGTATTTCTCTTTGAAATCAGAGACATACATGATCAATCATTTTCTGCATTTTCTAAAACAGATTTAATAAAGGGCACAATGTGTTTATTGTGTGTCAACTTTTAACTTTAAAAAGCATGTTCTTATCATTGATAGTCATCTCTCAGGTTGGGGGGTTTTCTTGGTTGTGAGCCCTACGTTAATTTTTTACTGTGTACCAACTTCCTAACTTAGGGAACTATATGTCCTGTACAAAGCCTTCACATCTTTTCACTTTTATTTCAGGGTGGACTATGTGGATTCCTTAGGGCGATCCCGACGCTGCATGAAAAAGGATTTGCCACATCTGTTGGAGATGGATAAAAATCTTCAGGGGAAGCTGTAAGTGTGTTATATGCAAAATTTTGCCCAGGTCTGAAATACAGACTAGGGCTAGTTTAGTGGGCAAGGCTGTCTTTAGTCAATTATCTTTAGTGCCCCAGTAAGGAGATCTTTTTTTAATGTATAAGAATATTTGCCAAAGCACTTATTCATGGTTAGTGTACACATACACACATAATCCACACTCAGGGAACAGCCTGAATGGATGATCCATATCATGTAGCTACTAAAAGGGATGAGTTAGAGCTATATCTGTTTACAGGCATACTTCAGAGCTATTGTGGGTTTAGTTCCACACCACCACAATAGTGAGTATCGCAATAAAGCAAGTCACACAAAGTTTTTGGTTTCCCATTGCATATCAGAGTTATGTTTATGCTATACTAAAGTCTAGTAAGTACTCAATAGCATTATGTCTAAAAAAATCAGTGTATGGAGATCAAATGTACTCAGAAGAAAGAAACTATGTACTGGTATATGCAACGTTGTCATGAAGTTAATGGCAACCACACACAAAACCCCCAAAACTGAGACACATAGCTTTAAAAAAGAGGAAAAGGAGGAAAGAAATATGGAAAGTAACACCAATAGATTTGTTTGGTGCTTGGTTGCCACAAACCTTAAATCTGTAAAAAACATAGTATCTGCAAGTGCAATAAAGCAGAACACAATAAAGTGAAGTATGCCTGTACTTGGAAGGCTGTCTAATTACAGAGTAACAGATATAGAATAAGCTAAACCAAATCAACCAACAAAGCTTTGTGGAGAAAGGTGTTTAAGATACACACTTGGTTATCCCACAGCAAGTGGGGGGCAAGGAGGCAGTTAGCTTATTAACTTTTTCTTCTTTTTTTATTTAATCCTCACCGCAAGATATATATTTTTTCCCATTCATTTTTTTTTATTTTTTTTAGAGAGACTAGAGAGGAAGGAGGAAATGGGGGGCGGGGGAAGAAACATTGATGTGAAAGAGACACATTGATTGGTTGCCTCCCACACACACGCACCAACTGGGGACTAGGGATGGAGCCTGCAACTGAGGTATGCGCCCTTGACTGGCATCCGAACCTGTGACCTGAACGCATGACCCTTTGGCCTGCAGGCCGATGCTCTAACCATTGAGCAATCAGCCAGGGTATTAACTTTTTCTTTATACATCTTTGGATTTTAAAGTAGGGCCTTACAGCTAGATTTTCTTTTTCTGTGAGGCCTAAGACACCTAAGAGATAACTTGCTAAAACGTCCTAGGGAATAAAATTCCTCTTACTAAGAGCAGCTTTTATGTGCAAAGTGTTGGGAGAAGGTCCACCTTGTCCAAGTCCTCCAGGTTCAGGTGGGCCTGGGCTTGGCACAAAGGAGGAAGGGCAGAATCCCTAAGCCATCTCACAGAACACGAGGCACAGGCCAGGCCACAGCGTGAAGGCGCTTCCTCCTCCCTGCACGGGAGACCATCCAGAAGAGGCCTGCACTTCCTCCTCCCTGCCTGGGCAGCCTCCCTCTACTCAGCCCAGGACCAGGGTGGGAAGGAAAGTGGTTTATCTTGAGTGCAGGCAAAATTCCATTATGCTAATGCAACAAATCTGCTTGATTTTTAAAAGGTGAAAACATTTTCTCCTATTTCCCAATTATCTGGTGGGTCAGAAACCTCTGTAAGAAACTGTCTTTTTTATCAATTAGAGGTACTGATTCATGATTCAATTTAATGAACTGAAGCATTGCTATCTCACAGCTCTTATCTGAAGATAGTTTTTGCTCTTTTCTCCTACTAGTTTTGTTAGTCCTGCTAATGAAAAAACCTTACTATCTGAAGACATGAGAAAAGAACTTCAGCGCCAGCAATGGGAGGAAGAAGAGCGGGAGGCCCTGAAAAGGCCAATGGGACCCATACATTATGAAGACATTCGTGAAAATGGTATAATCATCTTGCAGCTTTTAAATCATGCTTTTATCTTGAACTAATGACAAGCATAAAGGGAAGTATTCATTCATAAAGCACTAGTTCCTATGTAGAAATAAAAGATTCTGCTTTGGAAATTGAAGCTATCCCCATTGTTTACTTCATAGCCTAAAAAATACTCATATTGGAAATATCTTAACAGAAGGTCTAATAATCCAAGGATTTGTTCCCCAAGAGAAGTGGAGACAGTCAATGACTGAAAATTAATGAATTTTTGTTATCACTTGGCAAACAGGATGAAAACTATTTCTAACTTGCTTTTTTGTTTATCTGCTTTTTCTCTTTAAAAACTTGTGCCAAACATCACTATATTTCTTCTTGCCAAATTTCTTGTAGGATATAATTTACTGATCAGGGAAATCTATAATCTCCCATGTAATTTTGACTTATTTCAGAGGCCCGGCAACTTGGTGTTGGATATTTTGCCTTTGCCCGAGATAAAGAGTTAAGAAACAAGCAAATGAAAACTTTAGAGATGCTGCGTGAACAGGTACAAATTAAATTCAGAGTTGATGTAAAGAAAGATTTGAGCAGTTGGTTTCTTGTTGGACCTGCAGTTGGATACTGCAAAAAAAATCTAGTAAATTAATTAGGGATTTAAATTGATATTCAGAATACAATTATAGGTTTCATAGCTGTAATTGCCATATTATTTTGGTGTTTCAAGGTTTAAGGTTATGGCTGCCCAGAAGTAACTCATGTAATTTTAAATTTGATTTTTAATATATTTCTGGAGTGGTCTAGGTAAGAAAATAGAAAGTTGCTTGAGGGATTAAGGAGTAGAACAGAATTGGTTGGTTTCCTTGAATGTTAAACCTTTCAGAATGCTCTGTGAATGCTTTCTAAACTTCAAAAACCATCTGAGGCCTGTGTAAGAGAATACGAGTCTTCATTTTGGTGATCTCAAGGATAGCTTCTTAGAGGTGGCATGAAAATCAATTAGTCTATTTTTAGAATAAAATTATTTCATTGTTCTTTAAAAAGAAGTATTATGAATTTGGCTTAAAACAAACAATTTTATAATTTTCTGTTCTCTTCAGACAACAGACCAGAGAACAAAACGAGAAAATATAAAAGAAAAGCGAAAGGCTATGTTAGAAGCAAGACTTGCCAAACTTCGACAAAAAAAGATGAAAATATCAAAAGATGATGGAGCAGAGGAAGAAAGTAAAGGTATGTCATGGCTCATGTTAATAAACTTCAAAAGGAAAAATTTTAGTTCCATTGATGTCTCGGTAATAAGGCTGAGAAATTAGCCATTAAGAAAGCACCTCTAAGGTACTGACAGGAGCAGTTTTTATAACCAGTGTGATGCGAATGACACCCTAGGGAATAGTTTAGGTTATAGATAAGGAAATTAACAGTAAATTGAGTCACTTCATAGAATAGAAGTTTCGTAAATCACACTTAGTTTAGTTGTGTACATGTTTTAAACCTAATTTGTTTTGCTGTGGCTATAGTTTTTGTTGATTATATATTAACTTATTTTAAAGGAGAAATACATCACAAAGTCAGAATTAAATAATTTACAAATATGACTATGGTCAGCTTACGAAAGGACTGTTAAGACACTTGGAAACACTGTTAAATAACGTGTTCAAACTAGTTCATTCTATGAGTTAGGTTGGTCTGGGCCAAATTGTCACGACAAAGAGACCCCCACATAGACTGCCTCAAACTAGAGGGAAATCTGCTTCTCCCTTTTAACATTTCAGAGGTGGTGGGTGTCCAGGTAGGTAGTGTATCTGCCTCAGATGGCCATCCAGTCTTCAGATTCCAGTTCTGTCATTTCCTAGGTTGCTCTAACCTGAACAGTTGAAGCTTGCTCCCCAGTACCTGTTCATGATTCAGCCTTGGGGAAGGAGGAAAAAGGGAAGGGAATGAGCTTCCCTTTGGGGAATGTGAGTCAGAAGTCATGCAGAGCCTATGTGTTTACATCCCAATGGCCAGAACACAGGGAGGCCAGTAGCCATAAGGCAGGGAGGCTGGGGAATCAGCCTCTGGCAAGGTGCCTTGTATCCAGCTGAAACGGGGCATTCTGGTCCCAAAAGGAAGGAGAGTATGGGTGCTAGAGGCATATAGAAGCCTCCAGGCCTCACAGGAGCTTGTGCTAAGCCATAGGCTGTTTTCTAATTCTGAACAGAAATTCTTTTTTTGAGTTGTTGTTGTTGTTTTTTTAATTCAATTTGGTTTTGAAAGGAAACCAGAAACATTTATTAATTGGAAAATCATCCATTTAGTTTCATATAACTGTTGTCTCCCTGTAACATGTTAAGCTCTTTATGTTGTTTATTTTTGCTCTACTCCTAAACATCTGTCATTTCCACACGTTGTGAAATGTCACCACAGTGTTTTAAAAAATCCATTTTCATTTAAAATATGGCCAGAATTGAGTAGTCTACAGCCTGTCGCCAGGCTCCAGCTCTTCATCACCCCAAGTCCCTTGCTATGTTTGAGATTTACTTTAGTTGAGTAACAGGGATTTCTGGTCTTTTGCTTGTTGGTCTGGGGATATAGATACTTTGAAATCCATCCAGCTTGGGTTTAAGTCCTGACTCTTGTCACTTTTGACCTGTGCAGTATTTCTGAGCTTAATTTTTCTCATCTACAAAATGGGGATAGAATGGGAATACCAAAATTGGCTTTATTAGGGTTGTTACAGAATTAAATGAACTATTATATACAAAGTACTTAGCCCACTGCCTGGGACATGGTAGGTGCTTAGTAAATACTGGTTATTAATTCTACTTCCAGGATTAGTATATTCTATTTTTTAAAAATTAAGTAGCTTTAAGCTTTATTATAATGAAGTCTTATTCCCTTGCAAAAAATAGATGGAAATGTTATTGGGCCTTTGCCACCAGAACCAGAGGCCATGCCAACTCCGCCTATTGCTGCCCAGCGTAGCAAAGTAGAAGTCATCGTTCAGGAGAGGAAGGATACCAGGCCCGGAGTGCCACACGTCCGGGAGTGGGACAGAGGAAAAGGTAAGAGGGGCGGAGGGGAGGTAGGGGTTGCTCCAAGGTGTAAAAACCTCTCTAGGAATGGGCCCTGCACAGGAAATTTTTCTGGTTCTCCTGATCCAAATGTGATTCTGATGAGTCTTAGTGGTCCTTTGAGTCTTAAAGAATTCTTCAGGTCCTTGAACTTTTTCCTTCTTGATACCCAGGCAGAGCTGTTTATAAACAGGAGCACTAGAAAGGGTGATTATAAAAGACCAGGATTTATACGGCATCATGTCGAAGGATGAGAGTTTTGTGTTTTTGAAGTGCTTGGGAGAAGTTTTCTGAAATTCGTGCTGCCTCATTGCAGCTCTGGAATGTCATTTCTTAGGAACTGCTTTCAAAATTTATGAAGGTTTGATATTTTAATGTATTGTGTTTTTAGCACATTTCAGTTGGAAATAGAGATGAAAGACCAACTTAGATTTGGACAGGTTACTTCTTGTCTAAAGCTCAGAGGACAACACTGTTTGTTATGAAGTACCTGCAACAAAATGTCAAGCAAATGATTGAGTGTTTAATTTTTCTGTATTTCTCTCTTAAATTTAATTTTAGTGCCTTTTTGGCAGTGTTTCCAGAGCCTGCAGACTTCTCCACACAGCCTTTCTTGAACCTTTGGCCTTCAGGAAGTAGTCACTCCCTTAGCTTGGTTCCTTATACTTAAGTAGGCATTGCATGTGCCTCATACTACCTTTTTGTATTGCTATCCTTGCTTTCCAGAGAATTTGAGGAGGCTTTTAAGGAATACATATAATAATTGAAAATTAATGACAATAAATTCATTTCATTTCATAATCAGTTCTAATACAGTTCTTCCTTATTTTTACTAGAATTTTCCTTTGGGTACTGGTCGAAGAGGCAGTCAGATCTCCGGGCTGAAAGAGATCCTGAGTTTGCCCCACCGTCGGATTACTTTGTGGGTCAAAAGAGAACTGGTTCTTTCAGTAGCCAGACATGGAGCAGACCTGCACCTGCACAGAGTGATGCTGGCCAAAGCCATGACCCCAGCTGTTCACATACGTCACCCACTCCTGCTCCCAGCAGCCCACCACAAGCCCCCACGGTCACTTTTGAAACTCTGGATGATATGATATCATATTATAAACAAGTGACATGAACTTAAAAAGCATTCTGACTTGGGTCCATGCTGTTGGTGGTATCTTTTCCTCCCAGAGCAGAGAAAATGACTTGATTTTAGGGACCAAAATATAACTTTATTTTCCTGCCCTTTCCCTAGAAGATAGAGGTTGGATTTGTCAGCAAGGAAGAAGGTGAATGGTACCTTGGGAAATCTGTGGCCACGTGGCTATTCATTTCTTTCTAATTTGTATGGCGAGATATTCATGTGGCTTTAAGTGTAAGCTGTGATGGAATAGAAATATTCTTTAATATTTGACATCAAGGAGTTTGTAATCCTGTCTTTCATACCTGCTCCCGTGACTTACTCAGATTTAAGGGCTCCATTCCTTCTGCAAATGTTAGCATGTAGATGTCTTTTTTCCATGGATTCAGCTTCCAGATCAGTTGATGGAGCATCTATCAGGAGGAACTATCACCTGTCAAAGAGTGGCAAATGAGGAGTGGGCGACGAAGTGATCTAGTTTCCAAGAGGACATCTCAGTATCATCTTTTCAGCAGCAGACAGGCCCACAAGGCTCCTACAGCCACCTCCCAAGCCAGTGAGTCCTGTAAGAATGTGCTACTACAGGTCCCCCAAGCACCCACAGGAGCCCGCCCACCCTCTGGGCTCTGTGGTGCACATGTTTTTTTGTTCCCACAGCACAGTAGTGTTGACATAAGTGCCCGTGTTCTCATTACAGATTGCAAATTGGGGTGTAGAGAGTGTCATTGACTTGTACAGGGTTATATGGCATCTAAATGGCAGATCTAGGACTTGAACACAGTTTAGGCTCAGGTTTGCTGCAGACCCATGCTTTCTCTAATGCCTTCTATTCTCAGTCTTGTTGCTCCAATATCAAGCAATGTTAGACAAAATTCCCAAATTCCTGAGAACATCTAGGGTCCATATTGGACAAAGTTGCAGACCAATTAATGGTCATTCTGTCAGCCTAATCAGGGAAATACCTCTTATCAAATATTAGAGGCCTGGTGCACGAAATTCATGCCCTGGGGAGGGGGGTTTCCCTCAGCCCGGCCTGCACCCTCTTGCAGTCCGGGACCCCCTTAGGGAATGTCCACCTGCTGGCTTAGGCCCGATTCTCCCGGGGTTCAGGCCTAAGCCAGCAGTCAGACATCTCTCCCGCAGTCCAGGACCCCTGGTGGTCAGTGTGCATCATAGCGACCAGTTATTCTGGTCATTCCACCTTAAGAGTCACTTAGGCTTTTATTATATAGATACATTAAATCCAACTAACCTAGCTGCCTTTTTTATAGAAATTGGACAAACTGATCCTAAAATTTATATGGAATTGCAAGGAACGCAGGCTATCCAAAACAATCTTGAAAAAGAACAAAATTGGAGGATTCACACTTTCTAATTTTAAGACTTGCTACAAAGCTACAGAAATCAAAACAGTGTGGTACTGACATAAGGATAAACACATAGATTAATGGGATAGAATTGAGAGTTCAGAAATAAATCCATATACTTACGGTCAACTGATTTTTGACACTGGTACCAAAACTATCTAATGGGAAAAGAATAGCTTTTTCAACAGGATTCTGGGGCAACTAACTACCCACATGCAAAATAATGAATTTTGATCCATATCTCATGCCATATAAACAAGACCAACTCAAAGTGGATCAAAGACCTAAATGTGAGAGCTAAAACTACAGAACCACTAGAACAGCTTATAGAACAAAAGAAGAGACAAAAAGAAAAACTGGAATATTTTTTTAAAAGAATTTTTAGCTCTCCTAGATTCATAAGAAAAACAAAAAAGGGAGGAAGGAAAATAGATATGAGAAAGAATTTATATAAAGTAGAGCAGAAAGACTCAAGGCAAATTGTGGAGAAGGGATGGGAAGGCTAGTTAGGCAGCAATAAGCCCAAGAGTATGGGTGCCAGTAGTCATGGAAGAGGCCACCAAGTAACCTTTTTTTTTTAACTTTTATTGATTTCAGAGAGGGAGAGAGAGAAACATCAGTGATGAGAGAATCATGGAGCAGCTGCCTCCTGCAGGCCCCACCCTGGGGATTGAGCCCACAACCCAGGCATGTGCCCTGACCAGTAATTGAACCGTGACCTCTTGGTTCATAGGTTGACACTCAACCACTGAGCCATGCTGGCCGGGCTCAAATAACCTTTTGTTTCTCAGAGCACCTTGGGTGGACATAGCAAAGCAGTCCATGTACTGGCTCATAATCACTGTCAACTAATAACTGAGATTTTCTCTAGGATTTCAAAAACTTTAACCTATTTTCAATGCCTTTTTAAAAAAAATTCTTTCCCCATTACCATTTATCCCCTCTATGCCCTCTTTGACAGCAGATCATTTAGTGTTTTAAGAACCCAGCTGTTAAATTGTCTTCCATTGCAGACCCAGAGTTCTTCAAGTGTTAACATAATTTGTTCTACAGTTTCTCATGGGCCTGTTTTATATGAGTGCATCCAGCAGATGGCATTAGAATTCTTAGACTTCAGATCCACTGTTTGCCCAATAGAAATACCATGTAAGTCTTCTATGTCATTTCCAATTTTCTAGGAACCACATTAAAAAAGTGAAATTAATATTGTTATATACTTTTATTTCAGCATTTAATCAATGTACACAAATATTAATGAGATATTCTACATTTCTTTTCATACCAAGCATTCAGAATCCACTGTTTATCTACTTGTAAAAATTTTCATCAGAAATACTTGACCTATATTTAGATTTCATAAAATATACCACTGAAAGGGTAGATTCACATACCCTAAATTGTTCCAAACATGCTTAACCATGTTTAAAGTTTTCCAATAACAGTCAAGTGTGAAGTTTTAAATTTACTAAAGTGAAAATTTAGTTTCTTACTCATTCTAACCCAGTGGTCGGCAAACTGCGGCTCACAAGCCACATGCGGCTCGTTAGCCCCTTGAGTGTGGCTCTTCCACAAAATACCGACTTGTGGGCATGGGCCACAAAGTTTCAATCGCACTGTACGTGCGCGCCCGCACGTGATATTTCGTGGAAGACCCACTCTCAAGGGGCCAAAGAGCCGCATGTGGCTTGTGAGCCGCATTTTGCCGACCACTGTAATCTAACCACATTTCAGGTGCTCAAAAAGACGTGGTATAGTGCTACTATACTGCACAGCATAACTCTAAATGATCTATGTTGGTTTTTTTTACATGCTCTAGAGTCTGACTACACATGATCCTCCCATTAGTAACTAAAGGATTGACAAATAATTTCATCCAGATGTACATGAAGCATTTAATATATTTTTATGGCTGTGTTTATCTTGGGAGTAAGTAGTGGTAAAATCTCTTCTCAGAAAACGACCACACCTTGTTTGTGTCTTTGTAGAGCTAAGTGAAATGTTTTAGATCAGAAAGTGCTTTGAATTATTTGTTTTCACTTTAATCTTTCCTTCAGGCCTTTGTGTGTTTTGATACAGTTCATTTGAATTGGCTAAATAAATCATTTTGTTTGCTTGCAAAATTCCCAAAGGAGAAACTTTAAATCCATATACATGAGATTCCTGCTATGTGTAGCCATACATTTGCCCAAACCTTGTGTATAATTTATTTCTTAAAGCCATAGTGCAGCCCATGGGGTGGTTTTCAGCTAACCTTGTGACATGCATATGAGGCAATAGAAGTTAGAATTTGGAACAGGGTAAGTACTGGTTTTTGCAGTTAATACAACATAGAGTAGCCACTCCATATATGTTTAGTGTTGTTGTTTTTCAGTCAGTAAATTGAACTAAGTTAGTTATACATCAAGCAGTTCCTATAAAACAAACAAAAACTTAATGGCTAAGGTAAGGGATGATCATTGAAAAGAATTTATTGACCTGCTGAAAACTGTGAGCAAAAATGAAACAACTCTGGCCTTCCCACCTACCCTCGCCAGCTGTCTTGGTGAGGCATTTTGTCATATACGTGTGTACATTTAGCTTAATGTTTGATGTGTGTGTGTGAGGAGTAGGGCGGGGGTTGGGGAAGGGAGAGAATGATGTGATTGGTGTAGATCTAGAAAAACTGAAAAATCAAAGTAATCAAATGAAGTAAGGTGTTTTTTAGTAAAAATCTGTCACCCAGGTCTGGTGTTGATCTTTTGTTTCTGTATTTCTTAATCAGTCGTGGACTACATTTATATATTCACTAGAGGCCCGGAAAACAAATTTGTGCATGGGTGGGTCCCTTGGGGTGGCCTACAGAGATCAGGCCCTAGCTCATACCCCCAGCCTTGCAGCCCCGCAGCCCTGCCTGGCACCCCGCCTGGGCCTGGCACTGGCACCAGCCCCTCACCTGCTCCACCATCCCACCTGTAGGGTGATCAGTCGGGGCTGGGCCCCCTGCCTGGCTCCCTCAGCACCTGGGAGCTGGGCCACCGCTGGTTACTGTCTGCAGGGCAATTGGCAGGGCGATGGGGCCCCGTTCGCACCCGCCTTAGCCTGTCACCACTCGCTCACCTGCTCCACCATCCTGCCACAGTCCCGCTCTCACTGGGGCTGGCAGTGTCTCCACTGACACTTTTAATACGTGGCTTTAGAAGCACTAATCATAGTAGCTAAAAAGTGGAAACCAAAATATCCATCAAATAATGCTAGATGAACAGATTGTGGTTTAACCATGTAATTGGATATTATTCTACTAAAAATGAAGTACTGATACCTACTATAACATAAACCTCAAAAACATGCTAAGTGAAAGAAGCCAGTCACAAAAGGCCACTTATTATATGATTTCATCTATATGAAATGTCCAGAACAGGCAATTCTATAGAAACAGAAACTAGATTAGTGGTTGCCTGGGGATAAGGGGAATAGAGAGTAACTGATAATGGATTTCTTTATGGGGTGATGAAAATGTTCTAAAATTAGGTAGCGGTGTTGGTTGCACAACTTTGAATATACTAAAAACCATTGTATACTTTTAAAAGACTGAATTGTATGGTATGTGAATTATATCACAATAAAGCTATTGTAAAAATTAGCTTTTATCTCTAAGACATATCTTCAAAATTAACTTCAAAGGAAAGGAACTGGAAGGGGGTAGGGAAAAGTTCCTCAAACTATTCAACATTTCAAGGATTTTATTTGTCTTCATCTGAGTCCTGGTTTTAAAGAGAAAAAAAAAAAAAAGTCAGCCCTGCATGGTCAGGGTCAGATCCTCTGGCTGGCTGCCCTAATGACAGAGATTCTGAGTGGTTTCTTTGTTCTGTAGACTTTTCATTTAAAAAAAAAAAGAACCTATTTTTCCAAGTCTTCAGAGCTGAGGAATAGATGCCAGGGGGTCAGCAAATAGACATAGGAAGCCACTTTATCTGCAAGTCAGCCAGATGTCAGAAGGGTTTGCTGTATGGGATTCTTGTTCTTTGGAGACTTGTTGCTGATAGATGGGTAGAGGCAATTCAAAGGGCGTGAGGAAGTAGTGTTGCATGTAGAACCTATGTCCATAGGCAACTCCTAAGAGCTCTGATTCTTCATCAGTAAAACCAGAGAGCTAATAGCCTTCTCACCCCAGGGTGGTTGCACCAGATTATGGTGTGAACCTGCTCTATTAACCCTGGTGGTATGCACCAGGGGTGTGGTCCTGGAATGGTGAATTTAGGGTGGTTCGAGAGGACATGGTTTGAAAGCGAAAGATTGAAGATTGGTGGGAGAAGACGGCCATGGACATGGTGGGGGGTAATTGTCAGGCTGAGGTGGTAGAATTGATGGTTGGAGGGCTGTAGTAATAAGAATTGTCCGAAGGCACCAGCCAGAGACCCTTCTGCTCTAAGGCCACCATTACTAGCAAGTATGCTCATGGGTCATTTAAGTCAGACAAGAGAGGTGACTACTGACATTGTATGGAAATACTGGCAAAGGTGATCAGAAGGCGGGGGGGGAGGAGAGGGCTTCTGCTCTCAGCTTCCCTTTGACCAACCTTTTTTGTGTATTCTGATTTTTTTAAATTTTATTTTTTAAAATCTTTATTGTTGAAAGGGTTACATATACCCTCTTTCCCCCCATTGGCCTCCTCCAGCTGATTCTTTTTTTTTTATAATTTATTTTTATTGGTGAGAGTATTGTGTTCTGATTCTTGAGCATCTTTTATAGAACATATTTTCACAAAGCCTCTCAGAAATTAAATCTTTTTTGTGTGATGTAAAATCAAGGAGTGACTTTATATTTTTATTAATGTATTTTAGATTGACATGTGGACACTGGTATGTCCTTATGGTATTTATTTTGATCAGATGAATGAAATTTTCAGATCTGATTACAAAACCCTAGAGGTTTATTTGTAGATTTTTTTTCTAGCCATTTTGTGTTCATCAAATTATTCTTCAAACTCCCTCTCTCCAACCAGTGGTCTATTTTTGATATAAAGTAAAACAATAAAAATAAAACAATTTAGAAGAATGAAAAACACCTAGTAGCATCTAATGATCAACTGACCCAGACGTGCGTATGCTTGTCTGCTATCCTCACAGCCACATATGTCCATTTGATGAGCACTAGGTGCCCTCAAGAAGTTTTATTAAAGTGGGAAAATGCTTATTAGTTTGCTGATTTTAAGGTACACATTTTCTCCTTTTTACATCTGTGAAATTGTGATAAGTCTTACAGTCAATGGTATCTTGCATTGATATTTTTCTTATAAGATGGTGCATTAGTTACATCAAATCTCAGGTTTTATGAAATGTGGCAAATAATATTAGTATTGAATTAAGAAAACTCATTCTCCTCATTCTTTCCTGTCTGCCTTTGGATGTACATGTTGAATAATTTTATACCCATCCTTTCATTGCAACCAGGAGCTTACCCAACCAGGAAGCTTATCCCTTTCATCCAGAGAAAGCCGATGAAATATCTTTTTGTTTTTGCAGGTTTTTATTGATAGATCACGAGCAGATCTTCCAGCCTCAGATCTATAATTACAAAAGGTATGATGGAACCTTTCTCTCTTCCCCATCCTTTCCATTCCTCCAGTCCCGGGGGCTCCTCCATAGGAACTTAGTTTGTGTGACTGTCCCTGCAACTATTTCTAGAACCTACTCATCCCCAGGCCCTCCCTCCCCAGAGTGACTCACTAATGTGGGTCTATCTGAGGTTTCTCTGGGAAGAAAAGGGAGGAGGAGCATCCCCTTGCCCTACTGCAGAGGAGGGTGTGACCAATTATTTTCCTTCCTCCATAGGACCCAGGTTCAATGACCTGTAAAGGCCATTTCAGCACCTCCATTCTGTCTGTCTCCAAGCCTTCACCTTAGGTAAGAACTTTGGCTTTCAAAAAAAAGAACTTTCGCTTTCATTCACCTCTCAGCGTGCTCTGACTCTTTACAGCTGAAGGCCCCTCTTGTCTGAGATAGACAGTATTACTTAGCAGTATGCGTGCTCTAACAACATGAGTGACATCAAGAGTAACCGAGAACTGTACCTGCAGTACAAATCCAAGGCCCCTAAGCTGCTGGCCAACATTTCCAAATTACTCCTCATGTGCCGGAACACAGGCATTGCTATACCTAAGGGCATCAGAAACATCTTTGAGTTCACTTGGGAGGAGCTCATCACTGACCCTATGGTGCCTACCCCGTCTGACATCCGGGGCCTGGAGATCAGCTTTGGGACTCCACCCGTGGTGCCTATGGAACCAACCCCTGTGCAGATCCACGTCCAGAAGAAGCCGCCACCACCACCAGTACCACCACCACTGATCTTACCCACTGGGTCAGGCAAGTTCCCCACCCGTGGTCATTGGGTGCACACCAGCCAGGAGACCCTGTACAAGTTCCAGCAGCGGTCCATCCACCTGCTGACTGAGCTGCTCTCCCTGAAGATGAAGGCCATGCTGGAGTCTGTGTCTGGTAAGGCTGGCTTGTCAGATTCTTCTCCATTTTATCTGGGCCTGGAATGGTCTGTCGGGACCGGTGTGTCTACTGCACCTACCCCAAACAGGTGTATGAGATGAACTGGGAACAGGTGGCTGCCATGGATCTGCTGTAGGAATTGAACTCCTAGCATGACTACCCACAAGACTCATCCTCTCACCTCTCTCTGTTCTCCTCTTTTCCTTCCATTCCATCAATTTTGCAGAGCCAAGACTAAAGGTTGGCCGTGGAGAATTGTGCGAGGTCAGAGGTACTGATGGGTGGAGTTTTGGGAAGTGACACAGGTGGAGAGAGAAGGCACCCAGGAGAAAGGGGCTTGTGGAGTTGCCAGTCAAGAGGGACAATTGGTGGGTAGCAGGACAGAACCCAGTAGAGCCAGAATTAGGAAGAGTTATGAGAACTGGGATCCATCTATTCTGAGGGTGTCATCTCTAGATTAAGGCCAGGACCGAGAGCCACATCAGTAATTAAAACTTCTAAGTACTGCATTATTTTAAATACCAACAGCATTGATACCCAGGCCTATGAGTATGGAAGAGAGAAGGACAAGGCGGGGCAGAGAGTAACATGCCATTTGAGAGGTTTTGAGAGCTAGAGACCCTTCCATTAGGATCCCCCTCACACTTTCTTATCCTAGATATGGATCTACACTCTACCCTGATTTCCCTGGCCATTTACGGAGGCCCTTTTCTGGAAACATTAGCCCATACTGAGATGAAAATGAGTTGCTTTGTTGATTCCTTTATTAGGTGCCAACCCCTTGGACATCACAAGGCGCTTTGTGGAGGCCAGCCAGCTCCTCCACCTCAATGCCAAAGAGATGGCTTTTGACTCCCTGGTTGGCACATTCGGGAGAAGTTGCTTTGGTGCTGGACTGATGGGGAAAGGTGGGTACCTGAGCTTCAGCCCTTAGGTGAGAATTCAAACAGTACCAACCAGAGTGCAATGGAAAGGTCAAGTCCTGTTTAAATGCTTGAGATTTCCAAGTGTTGAGGTGGATGTGGAGCAATGGAGATTCTCAAATGCTGCAGGTAAGTGTATAAATTTGTGCCATTCCTGTGGAGAGCAGTTTGGTGGTATCTGTGAGGTAGGAGATGCAAAAAACAAACATGAAGGGACTCATTTTATTGTTAACATACAACCATTCAGGAAAAAAGTCAACACAGTCTTTATTTCTTATAACAATTAGCATGAGCTCCAATATCAATTAATTTTTGTTAAATACAAAGTAAAAGAAGGTGTTTTGGGTTTTTTAAAATAAATTTTGTTTTCCTTTTCTAAGATTAAAATCCCAAACATTTCCTCCCACACTATTTACCATGCAATGGATGTATCTTACGCCGGTTCTATTCAGGGTCAGCTATGCCCTGGTAGCACAGGTCCTCTAAATTGTTCTGTAACTATTTTTGCAGATAGTTACCAGCATATATGGAGTTCTGCACCTTGTGTTCCATATAGGGCTTAGAGATCAATCTCCTTTGGGGTGGACAGCTACCTGTTGGTCTGTTTGTGAGTAGGGAGAGTCCCACAGGGGTGTCATGATAGCTCTGGCCCAAGCACCCACTCTCAGACCTGCCCATGGTGCTCTCCCACCTGAATATTCTGTTTCTCACCTTGAAAAGGAAACGGTTGTCAGCAATCGCACTCTACCTCATAAAGTATTCAAGCATTCCTCCAGAGTCACAGGCTTTCACCTGTGCTGCAGTAACTTCTGGTGTCACTCGTAGGCTGTGGCTAATCTAGTGGAGGAGAATTTGCAGAAAGCTGAACCTTGGAGAGAGATCCTTTTGGTGATGTCTGTGCCCTGCTGCATTAGCAGAGCACTGGGAAAACCTCCCCATCACACTACCCAGGAATTCTCTCTCACTTGTTGCCACATTGGTTCCAGGCACACCTTTCTTTAAACCAGCCTAGACTTTGGGGGAAAATAAACAAAATGACAAAATATGTATGAAGAAGCTATCCATTTCTTTTGGGAAGGCATTCATCTTAGAAGGACTTGAGTTAGCTCTCCCAGGGCATTATAAAGGAGATGGAAATCAATTTATTTTGCATGAATAAGATGGTTTCCTAGACCATCTTATTATGTGAAGCAGACCAAAGCTATAACTGAGTCTAGAGTAGTATTGTTCCCTTAAAGCTGTTGCCAGATAGTAATAAGACTAGTTCTAGCCTTTTCTCCTGCCCTTAATACCTGCTAGTCCTGGCTTGTCATGAAAGAAAACGAGACTACTCCTTGATTTTTGGTTGATGGCACTATCATTATATAAAACATACCAAAAAAGAAAGTAATCTTGCCATCTTTGCATATGTACCTATTTTTCTTTCATTTATTCAATTTTCTCCCTCCCTCCTATCTTTCTCTCTCTCTCTCTCTCTCTCTCTCTCTCTCTCTCTCTCCCCTGAGTGTGTATACTTTTAAAAGAATACTGCAATGTTCTATTTCTCAGTATCCTTGACTTAACCGACAAATGTTTTCCAGCATGGCTCTATGCATTTAATAATTGTTATTTTGAGTTGGTGTAGATTTCTTCTAATATGTATGTTTCATAATTAACCAAATGCTTAGGTTTCCAGGTTTTTTGTTATTAGTATTTTATGCATTGTAATATGCAACTTTATATATGTCACTTATTTCTGTTGTATTGGTGATTAAGATTGATTACCCAGGAGAGGGCTTTTTGGGGCAGAGGGTCTCAATACGTGTTTAGCTCTTGCTAAATATTGCTTTCTTGATGCGTTTTCTCTACACCAGCAGGGTTGATTAGTTTTATTCCATCGTTACCAGCATTGGCCATTGTTAGTTCTTTTCTTTTTTGCTAAGTTAAAAGGTGCTGAAGGTTGTTGTGATTTCAATTTTTGGATCACTAGTGATGGTGAGTGATTGTGCGTTGCATCATCCAGTGTGCAGACTCTGGTTATTATCTCTGTCTACTTGTCGAGTCAGGTTTTCCATTTTCTTTATGGATTTGTATATACCATGCCAATAAATGAAATGCTTACCATTTCCTAACAACCAGTGAAATGGCCATATTTGTGGGGAGAATAAGGAAAGGATTTGATGAGATTTATGTAAGAATGATTAAGATTTTCCAGAGTGATGGGGCTGCTAAATTCTAATTCTTAAGTGTTCAGATAATCAAATTATTCTACAGAAGACAGCATGATTCTGCAAGAGACTGATCTGATTGTTGAAGAAGCATCTGATTTCTATGTCTTGGATAAGAGAAAATAGGTGACTTTCCTTCTAGTCAGCTCATTGCTTATTTTCTCTACTTAATGCAGCAGTTATACCTGCATTTGCCCTTTAGTAACATCATGTTACCTTTTGTGTTTGATTGCTGCTCCCTGCACTAGTCATTTCACTCTTGAGAGATATTGGAAGGGGGGTACTCTAGAAAGGAACCTTAATTTCCCTTAATTACTCAGAGCCTGCTTGTTTATCAAAAAGCCTTTTTATCCCAAGAGGTGGTTCTTTTGTACAATAGAGCACCAGAATATCTGGTCTATCATACTGCTAGAACAAAAAAATCCATATTACATTTTTTGTTAAGAAAAAATAGAGTTAAAAAATTAAAAGAAGGATCCCTCTCTCTTCCACTCCAGAGCCCTTCCTGAGCACCTCAATAATGGGAGTGAACTCGCCTTATCAGCTTATCTATGAAGCCTCTACTGGCTGTCTGAGCTTTTCCCTCTCAACTGGAAAGGAAGGCAAGAAGAAAACAGGTAACAGTGATTCCAAGCAAGACCTCTTAGCCCATCTGTGGAGTAGGGAGGAGGGGTGGGGGAGGTGGATGTAAGATTCCCTGTTTAGATTAATAGCATAGTTTGATTTGGTTTTTTGATAGGAAGGATATACAGTTTCCCTGGCTGTTGATAGAAGCTATTGAAACAGATTATTTCCAATAAAGATGACACATCTCAACCCAGTTACTCCAAAGTAGAGTCTTATCATTTGAATGTTTACATGCCCTCCATTCCTGGTGATGTGGTTCTCTTCACCTGGGACAACACTTTTTCCAAACCCACATTTTCTATTCCCTCAGTAGCCCAACCTGAACTCCTTTGATCAGAGAGATCTGTGTTGCTACTACCCACAAAGCAAGTGGGGGAACCAATATCTGAAGAGAGATATTTGTATACAAAATCTAACTGTGTGTCTTAAACTGGGCCTGTTTGTGTGGGCAGAAAACACAAAGAGCACTCCTCTTCTATTAAGGAAGACATACAACAGAAAAAAAGGCTTAAGGGAAAGAATGGGTGGCAGATGAGGCCAAACAATATAACAATGACTGTGAAGACAGAAGCTTAGAAGAGATATGAGTTGGATAAGGCAGGTTAAGGCCTCAAGGAACTTCCAGGCCTCCCCTCACCTCCCCAGGGTTTGGTTACAGAGTGGTGGAATGGGGAAGGAAAGGGAGGACTACATTCAAAAGAGGTGGTGGGAGGATCGATATAAGGTAGGAATGCTCAAAGACTGTCCAATTGATTCCCACAGACACTGGAGGTAAGGCTGGAAGTTGAGAAGTTTGGATTTTATTCCTGCCCCTGCCCCTGGCTGGCTGTGTGATTTGCCTTCCTCCAGGCCTCACCGTATCAAGCTGATCCTATATCCTTTCAGTTAGTGAACAAATGTTTATTAAACAATTGTTAGTTGTCAGTCACTGTTCTAAATGCCAAGGGTACACATGTGGACTCCAAAACAAAGACTGCCTTCCTAATGGAACTGACAACCTCAGCCTTCCTGCACAGTGTAGACTCAGCTGTCCCCTCTCATTTCCCTGTTGATGCGTCTTCTCTCACTGTGATTCAGTAGCCCACATCACTTCTGGAATCCCACTTATGTACTCTTGGTTTTATCATATCCCCTCCTGACCCTAAATTGATACAATCACTTTAAGGCAAAACAAAGTACCCTCAAGACACACAATGATTTCATGATTTTTCTTTCTAGTGACCTCAAGTGTAATGCCTTGAGTAAGGTTGTTCCTAAGTAAAAATTAATTATGTTGGTTGGTCTCTTTGTCTCCCTCTGGTTGTTTTCCTCTGATATCCCATCAATATGCAATTTGTCTTACTCTTTCATCATTCTCACTAGGATATATGTTCAGTGATGCTGCATTTCTTATTGATTATGGAATTATTCTCATACATACATGCTAGAATGGAACCTTTCTTAATAGTTTTCTAATTTAATTTTGCTTTATTTTATTGTTGACAGTATTACAATGCCCCCCTATTTCCCCTCTCTTCCCCTCTTCTCCTTATCCTATCTATTCCATGCTCATGTGCTATTACACTTCACCAGCTGACCTCATTTGGAGTTGTAGGGCCAGGAAGACTTGGAGCAGATAGGTTCCAGGAGTTGGACTTACTCCCAGAGGACAATAGTTCTTTCTGGAAAGTAACCCAACTATACAAGGAGAGAACTGAGATAAGTCTGTCAACAATGTTCCTTATAGGGGCAAGAGACTGCCACCCCTGAGGACCCAAGGCAACCAGGTATAGGCCAGACATGGATGCTCAGGCCAGCAGATGTTCCAGGAGTCAACCAGCTAGTAATTGGTCCTCAGAATCAAGTCTTTGGTTTCTGGTGGTAGGAAGAGTTGGGGAAGGGACCAGGAATCACACAGGGTGTCAGAAAGCAGAGATGGTACTTAGTACTAGCCAGAAACCCTAAGACTTGGCTAACAGCGAGGAAAAATCCTTCTGCGGTCCTCAGGGCTGACTTGGAGCCTGAGAAATGCCCCTGACATGAAACCAGGTTTTATTTTTGAGATCAAGGTGAAGTTGAGCCTGCATATATCCAGGGAAAGCATGTGGCTCCAGCTGGGTGGGCAGTAGAAACTCAGAAGCAGGCAGGACCTGAATAGATGCCTTTGGAACTTCAGTCATGGAGGATTATCTCCAAAATTTCACGCAATCATATCCTCAGATCACCTAACACTTATCACACATAGAAAATAACTGTAAAACAAACATAAAACATTATCATTCACAGATTTGAACAGGCAGAAGAAAGAAGCAGCAAAATTGAAGATAGGCCAATGCAAATTATTGAATCTGAAAAACAAAGATTGAAAAGAAATGAACAGAACCTAAGGAACCCATGGGATACCATCAAGTAGCACAACATACATAATGCGGGAGTCCCAGAAAGAGAAAAGAGAGGGGGGGGGGGGGGCGGAACAGAAAATATTTGAAGAAGAAATGGCTGAAAAATACCAAATTTGATGAAAGTCTTGAATATAAACACCAAAGATTCCATCTAAGAGGAACTTAGACCCAGATCAAGACACATTATAATCAAACTTTCAAAAGACAGAATATTAAAAGCAGTATCAGAAAAGCAAATAATTGCATACAAGTAATCCTCAATAAGATTAACAGATTTCTCACCAGAAATTTTGGAAGCCACAGGAGCTAGCACTAAAAAAAAAAAAACAGTCTATCAAGAATTTTATATCCAGGTACATCTACACAATGGAATACTACGCTGCGGTAAAAAAGAAGAAGTTCTTACCATTTGCAACAGCATGGATGGAACTGGAGAGCATTATGCTAAGTGAAATAAGCCAGTCAGAGAAAGATAAATATCACATGATCTCACTCATTTATGGAAT
>NW_006286675.1:6057300-6079324 GCF_000327345.1 Myotis davidii | reverse complement strand
GGACACAGACATCAGGGGCATGAGGGCATGAGTGAGGGGGATAGGGGATAACATGGGGATAAGGACACATATGTAATAACTTAATAAAAAAATTAAAAGAATTTTATATCCATAGAAGAAGATATAAACAAGTGGAAGAATATACCATGTTCATGGATTGATAGAATTAACATCATTAAAATGGCCATACTACCTAAAGCAATGTATAGGTTCAATGCAATCCCTATTAAAATACCAATGGCATACTTTAAAAATCTAGAACAGACATTCCAAAAACTTATATATAGAACCAAAAAAGATTCTAAATAAACAGCAATCTTGAGAAAGAAGAACAAAGTTGAAGGGATCACAATACTGAATATAAAGTTATAATACAAAGCCACTGTAATCAAAACAGCCTGGTAGTGACACAAGAACGGGCACATAGATCAATGGAACAGAACAGAGAACCCAGAAATTGATCCAAGCCATTATGGTTAATTAATGTTTGATAATGGAGGAAAAAGCATACAAAGGAGTATACAGTCACTTCAATAAATGGTTTTGGGAAAATTGGACAAGTACATGCAAAAATATGAAACTAGAGCGTGTGCACGGCTTCCTCCAAAAGACCCTCATAACCAAAAATACGAAACTATATCACCAACTTCTACTATACATAAGGATAAACTAAAAGTGGATAAAAGACTTAAAATGTAAGCCATGAAACCATAAAAATCCAATTAGAAAATGTAGGCTGCAAAGTATCTGACATCTCATGTTAGCAGAATTTTTACAGATATGTTGCCTAGAGCAAGAGAAACAAAAGGAAAAACTAAACAAATGGCACTACATCAAACTAAAAAGCTTCTTCACAGCAAAGGCAATCAGCATCAAAATGAAAAGGGAACTCACTGAATGGGAGAATATATTTGACAATGATACTTTTGGTAAATGGTTAATTTACAAAATACATAATTACTCATATAACTCTACAAAAGGAAGACAAACAATCCATTTAAGAAATGGACAGAAGACCTGAATAGACACTTCTCCAAAGAGTACATACAAATGGCCAAGAAACATATGAAAAAAATGCTCAGAGTCACTAATCATCAGAGAGATGAAAATTAAAACAAAAATGAGGTACCACCTCATACCTGCCAGAATGGCTACCATCAGTAAGTCAACAAACAGCAAATGCTGGCGAGGATGTGGAGGAAAAGGAACCCTACTTGGTACACTGTTGGTGGGAATTTGGACTGATATAACCACTGTGAGTAACTGGAATTTTCTCAAAAAGTTAAAAATGGAACTGCCATTTGGCTCAGTGATCCCACTTCTAGGAATATATTCTAAGAAGTCTGAAACACCAATCAAAAAGAAGATGTGCACACCTATGTTCATATCAGCACAATGTACAATAGCTAAGATCTTGAAACAAATGCCCATCAGTAGGTGAGTGGATAGAAAAGCTGTGGTACATTTATACCATGGAATGTTATGCAGCAGTAAAAAAGAAGGATCTCATACCCTTTGAGACAGCATGGAGAAACCCGGAGATTATTATGCTAAGTAAAATAAGCCAGACAGAGAAAGACAAGTACACATGATCTCATTTATATGTGGAATCTAATGAACAAAATTAACTGATGAGCAAAATAGAACCAGTGACATTGAAGCATGCAACAGACTGATGTATTTCAGAGGGAAGGGGGAGGGGAGCAGGAAGAGATTAACCAAAGAACTTATATGCATGCCCTGACTGGTTTGGCTCAGTGGCTAGAGCATCAGCCTGCAGACTCAAGGGTCCAAGGTTCAATTCCTGTCAAGGGCATGTGCCTTGGTTGCAGGCACATCCCCAGTGGGGAGTGTGCGGGAGGTGGCTGATCAATGTTTCTCTCTCATCGATGTTTCTGACTCTCTATCCCTCTCCCTCCCTCTCTGTAAAAAATAAGTAAAATATATTTTTTAAAAAAGAACTTATATGCATATATGCATTCCCCACAGACACAGACAATAGTGTGGTGAAGGCATGGAGCGGGTGGTGGGTGTGGGCTAGAAAGAGTCATAAGGTGAAAAATGAGACATATGTAATACTTTTAACAATAAAGATTTAATTTTAAAAAACAAAGATAAATTTTTTTTAACAATTTTATATCCAGCAAAACTGTCCTTCAAAGTGAGATATTAGAACATTCCCAGATAAGCAAACATGAGAGAGTGTATGATTACTAGATTAACCCTGCAAGAAATGCTCAAGGGAATCCTGTAAGATGAAATGAAAGTACATTGGACAGTACCTCGAAATCATGTGGAGAAATAAAGATCTCAATGAAAGTAAAAGCTTGGGCAGTTTAAAAGCTAGCAGTATTATAACAATGGCTTGTAACTGCATTTTTCTACATATTCTAAAAGACTGCCACATCCCTGGCCAGTTTTTCTCAGTGGTTTGAGCGTCAGCCCATGAACCAAAGGATTGAGGGTTCAATTCCCAGTCAAGGGCACCTACCTTGGTTGCAGGCTTGATCCCTGGCCCCAGTTGGGGCATGAGCAGGAGGCAACCAATTGATGTTTCTCTCTCACATCGATGTTTCTCTCTCTCTGTCTCTCCCCCTCCCTTTCACTCTTGCCTCTCTCTCTCTCTCTCTCTCTCTCTCTCTCTCTCTCTCTCTCACCACGCCCCCATCATCTCTCTCTCTCATATCAATAAAAATATTTTTTTAGGGTGAGGATTAAAAGAAAGGAAAGATCTAAATCTAACTTTACAACTGTAGAAGGAAGGAAATAATAAAGATTAGAGCATTAGAGCAGAGTTAAATGAAATAGAGAATAGGAAAAAAAAAACAACAAAGAAAATCAATGAAACTAGAAGGTGATTATTTGAAAATATGGACACATTTGATAAACCTTTAGCTACATCAACTAAGAAAAAAGAAGACCCAGATTACTAAAGTAAGTGGAATTTATTAATTTTATGGAAATAAAAAAGATTACAAGGGAGTACTATGAACAGTTGGACACCAATAAATTGGGTAACCCACATAAAATGGAAAGATTTTTAGAAGCACAAAACCAACCAAGACCAAATCGTGGATAAACAGAACATTTGAATAAACATAGTCTGGAGACTGAATCAGTAATGAAAAAACTCCCAACAAAGAAAAGCCCTGGACCTGATGGCTCCAGTAGTCCAGACATTTAAAGAAAAACTAATGCCAACCTTTTTCAAACTTTTCCAAAAATTTGAAGAGGGAACACTTCCCAACTTATTCTATAAGGCCTCTTATCCTGATACCAGAACCAAAGACACTACAGGAAAAAGACTGAAAGCTTTTCGTCTAAGACTAGGAACAAGGAAAGGATGCTTGCTTTAACCACCTCTATTCAACATAGTACTGGAAATTCTAGCCAGAGCAGTAAGACAAGGGAATAAAAAGCATCCAAATTGGAAAGGAAGAAATAAAATTATCTGTTTGCAGTTGATATTACCTTATGTGTAAAAACCCTAGAGACCCATCAAAAAACCTGTTAGAACTAAAAAAAAAAAAAAAAATCAGAAAAGTAGCAGGATACAGTCAACACACAGAAATCAGTTGCGTTTTCAAATTTGGGCAAGGGGCTTGGCCCTCACAGCCCCAGCCGGCCCGTACAGCCCCAGCTGCCACAATTGGCCCTCACAGCCTCAGCTGGCCCTCGCAGCCCTGGCTACATCCTGAAGGTTGTCCAGACAGCAACCGTCTGGACAGTTGTTCTGCTGTTTGGTCTAATTAGCATATTTGCTCTTTATTATATAGGATAATAATCTGAAAAGGAAACTAGAAAAACAATTTCATTTATAATTGCAGCAAAAATAATAAAATACTTAAGAATTAACCAAGGAGGTGAAAAACTTGTATAATGCAAACTATAAATTGTTGCTGGAAGAAATGAAAAGAGACATAAGTAAATGGAAACATGTTCTACATTCATGGATTGGAAGACAATATTATTAAAATGTCAGTACCACCTAGAGTGGTCTACAGTTTTATTGCAATTGCTATTCAAACCCCAATTATGTTTTTTTCAGAAATAGAAAAAAAATCCTAAAATTCACATGGAATCTCAAGGGACCTCTGAGTAGCCAAAGCAATCTTGAAAAAAGAAGAAAACTGGAGGACTTACAGTTTCTGATTTTAAAACTAACTACAAAGCTACAGTGTGGTATTGGTATAGAGACCGATATATAAACCAAAGGAATAGAATAGAGAGCTCAGAAGTAAACTCTTGCATATATGATCAAATGATTTTACAAGGGTGCCCAGACCGTTCAATGGGGAAATACAGTCTTTTCAATAAGTAGTGCTGGAAAACCAGACAACCACCTGCAAAGGAATGAAGTTGGACCCTTACTTAACACCATATACAAAAATTAACTTCAAATAGATCAAGGACCTAAATGTAAGAACCAAAACAATATAACTCTTAGAAGAAAACATTGGAGAAAAGCTTTATGACATTGGATTTGACAATGATTTCTTGGATATGACACTACAGACATAGGCAATACAAGAAAAAATAGACCAATTGGACTTCATGAAAATTTTTAATCTTTGTGTATCAAAAGACACTATCCAAAGAGTAAAAAGGCAGTCCATAGATTGGAGAAAATATTTGTAAATCATATCTCATAAGGATTAATATCCAGAATATATAGAGAACATATAATATTCAACAACAAAAAAAGCAAGCTGAATTAAAATGGGCAAAGCACTTGAAAATATATTTCTCCAAAGAACATATAAAATAGCCAATCAGCACATGAAAGATGTTTAATATCACTAATAATTAGGGAAATACAAATCAAAACTATAATAAGATGCTACCTCATCCTACCCAAGTAGGATATCTACTATCACAAAAACAAAAAAAAACAAGAGTGGAAGAGGATGGATATACTCTTGTGCACTGCTGATGGGAATATAAAATGGTACAGCCACTGTAGAACACTGTGTGGCAATTCCTCAAAAAACAAAAAATGGAATTACCATAAGATCCAGCAATTCCATATCTGGGTATATTTCAAGAGAATTAAAAACAGGGTCTCTGAGTGATATTAGTACACCCATGTTCATAGCAGCATTATTCACGATAGCTAAAATGTGGAAGCAGCCCGTGTGTCCATCAGTGGATGAGTGGATAAAGAAAATGCAATCTACAGTAACAATGAAACGTTATTCAACCTTTAAAAGGAAGGAAATTCTGACACATGCTATAACATGGATGAACCTTGAGGACTTTGTGCCACCTGAAATAAAGCAGTCACACAAAGACAAATACTGTATGAATCTACTTATATGAGGTATAAGTAATTTTTTTTTTTTACTTATACCTCATATATAAGTAAAACAGGCTGCCTTTGGGGAAGCATAGCTTGATTCATTACTGTCAAAACCATAGAGACAGAAAGTGGGATGGTATTTTTCAGGATCTAGGAGAGGGGGAATAGAAGTTATTGTCTAATGCAGTGGTTCTCAACTTTGGTTGCACATTAGAATCACCTGGGAATCTTTCTTTAAAATCCTCATTTCTGGGCCTCATCCTCTGGAAATTCTGTTTCTTTGTTATGGGGTGAGGCCACAACATTAGTAACAAAGAAACAATTTCTGGAGGATGAGGCCCAGAAATCAGGATTTTAAAAAGATTCCCAGGTGATTCTAATGTGCAGCCAAGGTTGAGAACCACTGGTCTAATGGGTACAAAGTTTTAATTTTACAAGATGAAAAGAGTTATAGAGCTGGATAGTGGTGGTAGTTGTGCAACAGTGTGAATGTATTTAATACCACTGAACTGTACACTTAAAAATGTTTGAGATAGTAAAGTTACGTGAATTTTATCACAATATTAAAAAAAAAAAACTACAGTCCAATTCTCAATGGAGCCACAATACCCTCTGCAGAAGGCCTGAGATTAGCCAACATCAGAGAAGTGTTCAAGCCAATTGAGATGGAATTGAAACTTTTTTGTTTAATCAGAAACATCAGAAGGTAATCATATTGGCATCCATGGCAGGCACATCTATGTCCCCCCCACCTACAACCAGGCTGCCCTTGGGGAAGCATAGCTGGATTCATCACTCTGTACAAGTATGCTCCGCACACACTCTTGGTTGACTTGCAGAGTGACATCTGTTTTATCAGTGACCTGTGCCCAGGAAGCATAAATGATTCTCTTGATTATTTTGACTCTCAGGAGATGTGGTTCTTCTGATCCCCACCCCACCACTCTTCCCCAGGAGAAACCATTTTCTAAAACTCTGTCCCTAACCTTTTTACAACTATAGGCAAAATGAAAAATTTTGAAGAGATAACCTCATCACCCTCTCAACGAGAAACAGGAACTGCCTCTGACAACGTGGAGATCAGTGACCCCTGTCCTGAGGCCCGGGAGAAGCTGCAAGAGATGTGTCGTCATATGTGAGCATTTTAGAAGTTGGGGGTAGATCGGAGAGGAGGGCAGGGCTGGCAATCATCTGTGTGTGCATAAAGGGGAAAATCGCAAAAGTGTCTGAGTACCAGGAAGTGTCAGCTACCCAGTACCCCTAATAATAGTGACAAGGTGATGACTCGTTCCCAGTCCTTCCTCACAATCCTTTCAGTCCTTGTATGGCCTTATGAGGAAGATGGGATTGATGCCCATTTTGTGGGTGGGGAAACTGAGGCATTGCTTGAAGTCCCGCAGCTTGGTGGGCCTGACCCCAAGGCATTGATCTTTGCCTTCTCACCCGTGATACCATATCCTTTACGGGACTTCTTAGCATATACAACCTTTGTGCCCTGAATGTTTTTTTTTCTTAGCATAATTTGTCAGAGTTCTGCAAAAAAAAAAAAAAAAAAAGGAAGTATCTCTCAAAAAATTGACATGGATGATTAATGATATTTTTGATATTACTAGAGGCCCAATGCATGAAATTCATGCAAGAGTAGGCCTTCCTTCCCCCTGACTGCCGGCACCAGCTTCCCTCTGGCACCCGGGACCTGGGCTTCCCACCAGCCGCCAGCAGGCACCCATGACCCGAGCTTCCCTCACAGCCCTGGCTTCCCTCACAGAAGGTCATCTGGTCTAATTAGCATATTACGCTTTTATTATGATAGATGGATCCAACAAGTCCTAGCAAGTTAAGTCTACATTTTTCTGAAGCCCAAACTATGGGCGATAAAGGACTTGAAACTTAGTCACCTCTAAGGCATATATGTCTTGGGCTCCCTGGGCCATTGAATATTACTACGGCTACAGAACATGGATAAAAGGAAGCCGCTCAGTTTTACTCCTTATTATTACATTCTGGAAGGAAGCTCTCTTTCCCGGTAACCTCAGGACTAGAGGGTGAGCAAAGCCTCCAACTCCCCCAGGTTCCCCTTCAGCACACAGTTCTACTCCTTGGTCCTTACCTAGCGCTAAAGATGGAAAGGTCTGGTCTCAAGAGCTGCACCAGTCTCTTCCCAGTTCTTCCTAAAAATACTAACTTTAAGGATGAGGGTAAGAGGTGGGGACAGGTACTTTTGGGATAGGGAATGAGATGGGAGTTCTAGGAGCTGGGGAGGGGCTGTAGAGAACTTCACTGGTGAGAGAGCCAAGTGGCTAGAAGATATGCTGGTTTTCCCTGCAGAGAAGCCGAAAGGACCTCGTGGAAAGGGAAGAATGTCTTCTGCCCCATGATGTTACGCAACTACGCGGCAAAGATGCCCATTCCTTCGGGGTCAACTGTGAGCTCCTATCACCCTCACCTTCAAGGTACTCAGACTCCCACTCCCACTCCTCACCAGCCTTCCGTCTCCCATGCTCACTTCATTCGGCAGTCTCAGGAGTGGAAAGGAGGCAAGAAGAACATCAAGTTGCATTACACCTTCTGTGATGGGTCTTCCTTCGTTTAGTATCCTTTTATTTGGGGCTGCCCCTTGTCCCCAGCAACTTAGCCCTAGAGAACTTCAGGGCCTGAGTATTTACTTTGGTTTTTTCAGTTAATCCAAGAAACCTGGTGACAGGTCCTCCAGGATCATAAGAGTAATTTCTAGGTCAGAGAGGACTCCTTTTGGAGAACATCTGGGTGGGAAGTCACCTTGGACCCCTACGTTTCTTGTAGAGATCCTGTTACCAACTCCCCAACATGTTCTAGAGCCTGACCAGACCACAGATGCCCAACCCATTTGTCAGTAAGGCCAAACTCAGGGCGAAACACTTATTCCGGGTTTTGCAGTCTGAGTTGGACAAGATGTCAAAGGGGGAGACACTAAGCCATTATTCAGTCTTGTCCTTTCATTTTAGGAATGGATAGTCAGAGTCATTTAATGTCACAAAAGGAATTTGGTGGCAGAGCCAGGCCTGGATTCAGGGCTGCCTCACCTCTATTTAGGGCCCTCTCTCTGGCACCGTTTTAATGCCTTTTAGGATTGTTTCCTCCAACAGAGAGCAAAATAGAGAATATGGAAGGGGATGGATTAAACCACTGGGTATTGTGTCCTCCACCTTTGGAGAATAGGGCAGCTCTCTGAGCTGTCAAACAAGCTGTCCAGACAGGTCTGCTTGGCAACACCCCCCTCAATTCATTGGGCCTCCTCTCCACTGAACTGGGAATTCATAATTTAAGTGCCCTGTCAAAGGAATCATATTGTTTCTATGACTGTAAATGAGTCCATTCATCACACCCTGCTCAGCCCTGCTTCTAATGTGCCCTGTAATATTGAACACAGCAAACTCCTTCCAGGGTAGCTGCTGCTCCCTATGGGTCATGGGGCTTCCCTCTCCCCCCTTTTCTAACTTTACACTGCATTGGATAGGATCATCCCCCTGAGCTCCTCATGAAGGTTATTAGATTATTGGTGGGACCAGAGAGGGTGGACTAGTTTACAATCAGGGCCCAACACCAGCCTGCTAGGCTCCATGTTTTCTCACCTGTCCCAGATTCCCAAGCCCAACCTGGGTGGGACCACCCAAAACCTGCAGGCCATTGCTACTAGCATGCTTGACTCATACCCCAACAATGAACACATCCTGGCAATTAATGTGTTTCCTATTTGGGAGTCCCAGGAGGTCTGGGTTTGGGGCTTAGTTCTTCTTGGTGACTGTGCACAAGTCACTTTATCTCTTTGGGCCTCACTTCCCTCCATTATAAGATGAGGAAGTTAGACCCAGTGATCTTGAAGGAGAAATTCTGTTATTGTGTTCAAATGGTTAAAACACACGATGCAGCTGTTGGATCCTTCTTGAGTAAAGAAAATGTTTGGAAAACCCTTCTCTCTTCTCATGGCTTCACAGAATAGTAGGTTCAGCAATTGATTCTATTTTCACAGAGATACTGGGAAAAGCTCTCAGGTAGAAATAATATTTCTGCCCTTGAAATGCCAAAAAGCTCCTGATGGGCAGACCCCAGAACCATCCCAAAATGTGTTTCATTTGGGTTGTCAGCATTTCCCTGAATCTCTTCCCTTAGTCCAGTGGTTCTCAACCTTCTGGCCCTTTAAATACAGTTCCTCATGTTGTGACCCAACCATAAAATTATTTTCGTTGCTACTTCATAACTGTAATATTGCTACTGTTATGAATTGTAATGTAAATATCTGATATGCAGGATGGTCTTAGGCGACCCCTGTGAAAGGGTCGTTCGACCGCTAAAGGGGTGTGACCCACAGGTTGAGAACCGCTGCCTTAGTCGTTGATTTCCCTCCAAATTTCCCTCAACGTCCTTTTTCATATGAAGATATAAACTCATCACATTGATATCTATATAATAAAAGCCTAAGTGACAGTTACAGCAGAACAACTGATTGCTATGATGCGCACTGATCACCAAGGGCAGATGCTCAACACAGGAGCTGCCCCCTGATGGTCAGTGCGCTCCAGCAGGGGGAGCACCACTCAGCCAGAAGCCTAGCTCACGGGCACAACGGGTGGTGGCAGGAGCCTCTCCTGCCTCCGCAGCAGCGCTAAGGATCAGTGAGCCGAGCAGTAAGGAGCCTGCCGCTAAGGAGCAGTGAGCCAAGTGGTAAAGAGCAAGTAGGCAGGCGGTAAGGAGCAAGGGATCCTGGATTGTGAGAGGGATGTCTGCCTAAGCCGGCAGGCAGACAACTCTCAAGGGGTCCTGGACTGTGAGAGGGTGCAGGCCCGGCTGAGGGTCCCCGCTCCCTTGTGCACGAGTTTCGTGCAATGGGCCTCTAGTAAAGATATAAACCTTGGTCACTCTGTGTTCAGTACTGTGCTCAGCACTATTCCTTTAGAGATGTGTTGATCACTCAGAACCATAGTGTGAGGTAAGCATTTTTTAATATGATAAACTGCTCATAACATAAAATGTACCATTTTAACCAATGGTATCAAGTGCATTCACAATATTATACAACCATCACCACTATTTATTTCCAGACTTTCATCACCCCAAAAGGAAGCCCCATACCTTTTAAATAATCACTTCCATTTTCCTTCCTCTACCCTTCCTGATGACTGCTAATTTGCTTTTCACCTCTATGTATTTGCCTACTCCAAATATTTCTTATAAGTAAAATCATGCAACATGTGCTCTTTTATATCTGGCTGCTTTCACTTAGCATAATTTTTTTTGACGTTCTTCCACATTATACAGTTGACCCTTGAGCATGGCAGGTATTAATTGTGCTGGTCCACTGATAGGTGGATTTTTTTTTCAATTGACTCATTCAGTTCAATTGGCCCTGCTCAGTTTAAATGCCCGAAGTTCATTTGATGTGCAAAGTTCAGCTGAAGTATGCCATTAACATAGATTTACAATTATTTTATGCATTTGCTTTTTCAAATCACATAGGAAAGAAAGGAATTATAAACAAAAAAAATACTATAATATTGGCTTTTATATTTACTTATAGAGTTACTTTACTGATGTCCTCTTTTTCTTTGCATGTCTTTGAGTTATTGCCAAGTGTACTTTCATCTCAGCCTGAAGGACTCCATTTAACACCCTTTGTTTATTTGGAAAGTCTTAATTTCTCCTTCATTTTTTTGAAGGATAGTTTTGCTTAATACAGAATTCTTGGTTGACAGATTTTTTTTCCTTTCAGCTCTATAAATAATCCATTCTATTGCCTTTTGGCCTCCATGGCTTCTAATGATAAATTGGCCATTAATCTTATTGAAGATCCCTTGTACATGACAAGTATCTTTTCTCTTGCTGCTTTCAGGATTCTCTCTGTCTATGTCTATTGGCAGTTTGATACTAATGTGTCTCAGTGTGGCTATTTTTAAATTTATCCTACTTGGAATTTGTTGAGTCTCTTTATTGTGTAGATTGGTGTCTTTCATAAAATTTGGAGAGTTTTTATTGATTATTTATTCAAATATTCTTTTTGCCCCCTTCTCTCTCTCCTCTACTGGTGCTCTTGTTACGTATGTGTTGCTCAATTTGATAGTCTCCCACAGGTCTCCTGATTTCTGTTAATTTTTCTTCATTCTTTTTTTATTTTTCCATGTCTCAGGCTGGATAATTTCAATTTATCTCTCTTCAAGTTTACTGATTTTTTTTCTTCTACTGTGGCAATCTACTGATAAACCCATCCAGTGAATTTTTTCATTTTATTTATTATACTATTCAGCCTCAAATTTTCTATTTGTTTACTTTTAGCATTTCTGTTGATTATTTATGAGCTGGTGGAAAAGGATTAAGAGGGTGGATCCTAGTACCAATCACTGAAATTTTTCCATATGGGGTACTTCTGAAATCCCTGCAAACAGGATAGTAACTGCCCTCACTATACCCCTCTTATTTGGGACCAATGTTTCTGGGGGCCTCTTGGTAGGAAATGAGCAGCTAGACGTTGGCTGCTCTCCTAGATTGGTCAGAAGGGGAGGCAGCCTAACAGATTAGAGATATTACTGGCCTCAGTATACTGGCTCTGCCACTTCCTTATGGTGTGATGTGAGGCAGACCATTTCTTTGCACCTTGAATTTCTCATCTGTATGATAGTCAACTCATCCTGGTTTGCCAAGGGCTTCCCTGATTTTAGCAGTGAAAGTCCCATATCCCACGGACCCCCTCAAATGCAGGGAAACCCTATTCATCTGTGAGATGGAGATGATAATATTTACCACAGGGTGGTTGTGTGGACTATAAAGAAGATACAGGAAAGCAACAGGTCCACAGTCAATGAGTTGTTATGCAAAGTTCAGGGAGGGTCTTTAAAAACTAGGAATGATGTATCATTTAGACAACAGATTTGTAGACTTGCTTTCCATGGGGCATCTGAGAATAGAACCTGGAGAGTTTTTTGTTAGTTCTACTTAACCATTTCTGCCAGCTATCCCTCCGGAAACATTGCCATGTGTCAGATCCCCACGTGCTGCGGAGGGAGAACCATCACCTTACTCTTTAATGACACACCCAACTTCTCCTTCCTGGCCCTGTTCAATGCTGAAGGCCAGGGCTGCGTTCACTACAACCTAAAGTCCTGGTGAGTGGGTTGAAGGAATTATGGCCCCATGGAAGTATCTCTGAGAGTGACAAAGGGGGGCGCAGGACAGAGGGTGCAAGTAGGAGTCCTTGGGGAAAGGAGAGGTCAGGCAGTGTTCAGAAGTTAAGGCCACAAGGCAATGCCTACAGAAACATAGGTACTTTGAGGCCCTCACTTGCTACATCAGTATTATCATAGCTGATGAGAATGGCAGCTCTTCAAGACCTACTTCATTTATATCCCCACAGCACTAAGATCTTGATTTTTGGCTAGATTAATGGAACAATTCTTTAGTGGAGAGAAGTGTTTAAACCAAGAGAAAGTGAAGTAGAAGCCACAGGCACCACTTCTGTGGGGTGTTTTAAAAGAAGCACATATTTTTGCTAGCCAATACTTGTGTTTTGCTTGGCCTTTCATAAGGAACTGTTCTTAAAAGAAATGACTTACTTTCATGTTATAGATGTTCCCATTTTGATAACTAAGATCTTGTATATTCAGGATCCTAGGCCACAGGGTACACATTCCATTTCTGTCCCTCTGGGTTTGGCCTGGAGCCTCCATCATCTCCCTCAGAACTGCCCTTCCCAACAATTCTCCCAGTAGGATCAACAGGACTGAAGGGACCTCACACCATATTAGGCAAGAGAAGTGAGGCTGCTGCAGGAAACCATGCTTTCTCCAGCTGGGGCAGAGTCTCAGAACCCTGCCTGCCTATTGCCAGTAGTAATGAGGGCTTCCTTCAGGGGCCTGGTGGCAGCTCCTCACCTATGTGTCTCTCCTAGCTGCCCATATGTCTTGGTCTTGGATGAGGAAGGCGGGACCACCAACGACTACAAGGGCTATGCAGTCCACAAGTGGAGCTGGGCTTCTAAGACAGAGACTTTGCTCTCCTTGGAATATAAGGTAGGGGTTCTCAGCACAGGTAGGGCAGCCTTGGCAGCCTTCCCTGGGCTGCTTAGCAGCAAGAGTTAGAGGAGTACCTGTAAGACAAGAGCCCTGCTCTCCAGAAGCGTGTCGTCTCATTCCGAGGTTCCCAAGTTGGTGGGCAGTGGTCTAGGGCTGGCTAAAGTGAACTTTTCACTAGCGTACAGCAACTGTTTGCTGCTATACTGACCTTTCTTGGTAATATCTTCCTGTGTTATTTTTATTATTAATATTACATTTTGATAGTTTAAATGTCCTTTATTTTAGGAAGTAATCATTATAGTAGTTGGTAGCTTTATTTTTATGCTTATACATGGCAATAAGAAAAGTTAGCAATTATATGTTGATCTCTCCAGTTTTTTGTTTTTATAACTTTACTACCTATGAAATTTAAAAATCTGGGAGTCAAAGGTGGCTGACAGATCCAAATCCTTTTTTCCTTCACTGGATTGTTCAGACAGCCATTAATCAGATTTATTAATTTATTATTCAATGTTGAATTACTCATATTAAATAGTAACTTAAGTTTAAGTGTTAGTAAAGCAATTATCTAAGCCTGAGTTTCTCATTCTTAGCACACTGACATTTGGGCATGGATAATTCTTTGTTACAATGTTCCTTGAATTATAACTGTAGGATATTTAGCATGATGCCAGTAATATACCCTCCTCTAATTGTGACAACCGAAATATATCACCAGACATTGCCAAATGTCCCCTGGGGGACAAAATTGACCCTGGGTGAGAGTAACCAATCTAGGGGATGTAAAGATCAGCAACATCCATTGAGGAAGTCAAAGCTCTGGATGGGGGTTAATAAGAACACAGGGTAGAGATGAATAAGGGCTGTGAGAGAGGGACATGCTCATAGGGTTGGGAGTCAGAGAAAGATCACAGAACATAGAATCCACTCAAAGTGGCCTGAGAGTAAGAGCCCTAAGGTAAGGATTATGGACAGAAACACTCTTGGAGTGCATGGTAGGGTTCAGGCATCCTATCCCTAATCTCCTGTCTCCTGCCCTTCCTATTTATCCTCTACATTGGCCATTGCATTCTCATCCTTATATCCTGATCCCTTTAGATCAGTGAACCTCTGCTCAGAAACAGTCCATCTCCTGAACACATATCAATCTTCCGACCCCCCCCTTCCCAACACAAGCCCGAAATGCAACCCCCTTTTCTCTACCAATCCAAAATCTCCTCCTTCATCCCTCTGCTCAGACTTTCCCTTCTTTGTGGCATCCCACCCCACACCCATTTCTCCTCACATTGCCCCACAGTTTGGATTAGTTATTTGATGATTAGTCATGAGTGAAGAGGTTCTCAGCTCTGGTTGCGTATCAGAATCACCTATGGAACTTTAAAAATGCATATTTCCAGAGAGATTCTGATTCAGTTGGTTTGTTATAAGTTCTGGAATTTGAAGTTTTCATGAATATTTCTGATACTTGGCCAGGTTCAAGATTTTCAATCTAGGGGTGTATTGAGCTGGTGTCTTAAAATTTAACTTTTTGTAGCTGTATGATAAGTTTATAATGCAAGATGATTATAAATTGGTTACCGGCAGACACTATATGAGGTATATCAGTGTGGCCAAGTGGACAGAGAACTGGGATGAGAGTCTGAGAGCCAAGTACTAGTGCCAGTTTTTCTAGGCTCTGGCTGTACACCTGTGTGAAAACCACTTAGTTTCTCTGAGCTTGGTTACCTCACCTATACAAGGTGGGTCATCAGACCTGCTCTCCTGCCTCAAACTGCTTTTGTAAGAACCGAATGAAAGATGGAAGGGAAGGTGCTTTGACATCACCAAAATGTTTTAGCAATGTATTTCAGTTCATTGTTCTGTTCCTTAGGACTGCATACAGAAATACACAAGGCCTGGGGCAGTCAGGAGCAGCCTGGAAGACAAAGTGTTCCTTGAGTTGTAACATGAGTGTGTATGCATATGATTTACATAGATAGAAGAAGGAAGGGAGAGGATTTGGGGTAGAGGGAGTAGCATTTGTAAAGGTCAAAGTTGGGACTCAGTGTGGTATTATTAAAAGTTCACAAGTGTCTCTTGTGAAAGAAATGGGGCTAAGAGGAGTATTTGTTGAGGTGTGAAGGAGAGAGGTATTGGATGTCGGGCTGAAGAGCATGCATGCTTTCTTGAAGGCTGCAGTGGCCATTTGTTTTTACCCAGTATAGCATTTCCAGTGTTCCTCATTCCTCCCTGAAAAATCCAAGTTTCTTTCTGGTATCATTTCTTTCCAACCCAAAGAGCTTCCTTTAGCATTTCTTGAAGTATAGATCTGCAAGCAGCACATTCTGTTTTCTTTCATCCTATATAATAATAGCCCAGTGACCAAATGGCAGAACAACCAGAACAACTGGTGGGCCAGTCACTATGTTGTGCACTGACCACCAGGGGGCAGACGCTCAACGCAGGAGCTGCCCCTTGATGGTCAGTGCGCTCCCACAGTGGGAGTGCCACTTGGCTGACCCGGATGAGCTGCCCGGGATGAGTGGCGCTCCCACAGCGGGCCAGTCCCCGCAGGCCGGCATGAATCCCATGCACTGGGCCTGGGAAAATAATGTCTTTATTAAAGGGTATTTTTCCCAGATTTAGGATTCTGGGTTGACATTTTGTTTTGTTTTGTTTTGTTTTAGCATTTAAATATGTTGTTCTACTGTGTCTGATCTCCATATTTTATGATCAGAAGTCTGTAATTATTCAAATCATTGTTCATTTTCTCTAGTTTCTTTTAAGATTTCACCTTTTCTTTGTTTCTAAGTTTGGATATGTTGTCTTAATATTTCTAGGTGTTGTTGTCTTAATATTTATTCTGTTTGGGATTTACTGAGCTTCTTGAGTCTGTAAATTAATGTCTTTCATCATATTCAGGAAATCTTATTGCATTAGAAAAAAATTATACTCCAGTCTCTCCTTTTCTATCTCTAAATTCACTAACTTTATCCTGTCATCTCTGTTCTGCTATTCTGCTAACCCTATTGCTGTTTTTTTTTTTTAGAGAGGGAAGAAAGGAGAGAGAAGAAACATCAATGTGAGAGAGAATCTTCAATCGGTTGTCTCCCGTTCATGCCCCAACCAGGGACTGAACCTGCAGTCTAGGTATGTGCCCTGACTGGGAATTAAACTTGCGACTTTCCAGTGCATAGAACAGTGTTCCAACCAACTGAGCCATAATGGCAGGACCAATGAAATTTAAAATTTCAGTGTTTTCACTGCTAGAATTTCCATATAGTTCTTTTCTGTATATTCTATTTCTGATATTTTTCATTCATTATATTTTCCTTTATCTCATCAACTATAGTTAAATTGGCCGCTTTAAAGTCTTTGTCTGATAACTCAACATCTTGGTCATATCAGATAGGGTTGGCCTCCCTTGATTATCTTTTTCCTTGAGAATGGCTCACACTTCACTGGTTCTTCACATGCTGAGTAATTTTAGATTGTTGATATTATGAATGTTATGTTGTAGAGTTTCTGGATTCTGATGTATTTCTCTGAAGAGTGTTGATGTTTTTGTTTTAACAGTCAAGGAATTTGGTTAGACTCATACCACAAACTGTCTCACCTACAGTGGGCAGCAGCTCAAATCTCAGTTCAGTTTTTTTGTTTCCCTAGCTATAAATTCTCTTTAGTCTGCCTTGCTCATGCGTAGTTCAGGGATCACCCAGAAATGTGGACAATTTATGTATAGAATTCAGGGCTCTATTTCTCTTCCTCTGTCCCTTTTGGAAATCTTTCCTTATAGTAGTTGCCCCAGATTCTGTTCTTTGATACTTTGAACCAGAAAAATGGTGGAGTTTGGGCCATGACTGTAGCCTGTCTTTAGGCTAAAGCTGTAAAATAGAAAAACATCCCGTGCTGGTCCTTTCCTTTAAATTTTGACTCTTCAAAGTCTCCCTGTTCTTTTTCTTTGTGTTTTATGTTTAAAATATATTTTTATTGATTTCAGAGAGGAAGGGAGAAAGAGAGAGAGAGAGAAATATCAATGATGAGAGAGAATCATTAATTGGCTGCCTCCTGTATGCCCCCTACTGGGGATCAAGCCTGCAACCTGGACATGTGCCCTTGACCGGAATTGGACCTGGGACCCTTCGGTTCGCAGGCAGACGCTCTATCCACTGTGACAAACTAGGTAGGGCCCTGTTATTTTATTTATTCATAGCTTTGGGTGGTTTTATAACTTGTAGTCGTTTTCTTGGTGTTTTTTGTTTGTTTGTTTTGTTTTGTTTTCCAAGCCTCTTAGGAGCTGACTCAGCTCTACTGGAAATAGAACCAACTAGCTGGTTTTTAAGTTGAAGGCTGGTATGTTTAGTCTAGCATTTGTATGGAAGGTCAGCTGGAGAGAGAAAGATCAATGGATAGGCTGATAGGAAGACCTCGCATGACTAAGGGTAGTCCCAATATATTTTTTTAAAGAGCTAGTTCAATAAAAAAGAATTCAGTATTCAGGCATGGGCTATAAAGGATAAATGAGAGAAGAAGGGAATTATAGATGTTTCCATAGTGGAGCGTGTATCTTCTGGGTGGATATAGAGAAGTTTCTGAGAGGGTCAAAGATCAATACGTTCTAAGATATTTTGATTGGATTCAACAGTCATCTATCCTAGGTTGAGAAATTGGGGATGATGGAGATTTTATACATATAATTGGGCTGGCTCATGAACTCCTGAGCAGTTGAGCAGTAACTGAGTTTATATTGGTGGCATTTGGGGAGAGAAAGAGAAACCATCCAGGGAGCAGGGGTAATAAAAACAGCTAAGCCCTTTACATGTTTTATCTCATGAAATCTGCTCATTGCTGTAGGAGGCAGATTCTATTATTGCCCCAGGCTCAGGGAAGGGAAGTAACTTGCCTAAAATTGCCCAACTTGTGCCGAAGCCGGTTTGGCTCAATGGATAGAGCGTCAGCCTGTGGACTGAAGGGTCCCAGGTTTGATTCCGGTCAAGAGCATGTACCTGGGTTGCAGGCACTTCCCCAGTGAGGGATGTGCAGGGGGCATCTGATCGATGTTTCTCTCTCATCGATGTTTCTAACTCTCTATCTCTCTCCTTTCCTCTCTGTAAAAAATCAATAAAATATATTTTTTTAAAAAATTGCCCAACTTGTAAGTAACAATATTTTGAACCTTAACCAACTGCAGTGCTTGAGCTCTTATCCACAGCTCTATTCTACATCTCTCTAGAAGGGGAATTGGAGAGGATAGATATTTTTCTTGAGTGTGATCAACAAGCTTGATGATATCAAAAGACTTGAAAAGAAGACAGCCATGGATCAAATGTTCGCAGGTTGCTGGAGGGGACTAGTATCCAGACTTCAGAGTGAGGAAGGGACTCATTGGTGAAGAAGTTAAATGTGGGCCTTTGAGCTAGCAAGTGAAATAATAGAAGGAAATGGAAGGAGTGAAATGGAGAGTGTTTTCTTAGTTCAGAGGAGTCCTGAGGGCGAGAGGGAGTGGTAATAGGTCAGGGACATTGAACATTGAAGGGAGAATCATCATGCAGCTGCCTAAGGCTTCAGACTCTTAGGCCTTTGGTAGGAACACTGTGCATAAATAACTGCATACATGAACCATCCAGGGGCCTTACGTGTGAGTTGCTCTGCCACATCCTGAATGCCTGCTCATGTTCAGTATGGGCCTTTGTGGCTCACGAAACCACTTCCAAAATCTTTATCTCATTTGAATCCAATACTAGGGTTTCAACTATTTCATATTGAAGATTTGCACTTCAGAGAGGCTCAATGGCTTGCTAACAGGAGGAAAAACTGAAACTTATCCCTAACTCAGAGTTCTTAGTATGGAGTGTGTTGGTATAAGGGCAGCTCACCTTCCCTGAAACTGCTACATAGGAAATCCCACCCTTTTGCAAGTGGTGAAAAGGAGTAGTTCCTTTGGCTTTTTTTTCAGGGGAAGAGTGGTGACATATTTGGTGACTGTGGAGGAGGGGGACTGAGCATGTCTGGCTCAGCCTCTGCTGGGTTCCCTTTTGCTGTCTGCACACCCACCTGTGGAGGGGTATGTTCTGATGCTCCCTGCCATATGGTCAGCTTCCCAAGGCAGCTCTATGCTGTAGAACAAGGCTCATCATTAGACCTGGTGCCTGAATGGACACAGCATCTGATTCAAGGATAGTGTTGGCTTATGACCCAAGCTGTATCCCCACATGGCTCTACCAGAACCATAGCTGACTTGCCTGCTGATGCATGTGTCTCTCTCACAGTTGGTTCCAAGCTTAGGTTGAAAAGGGAAGGGACAGGGGTAAGAAGGCATCATTATTATTTTTTTACCAGTACCCCAAAGAGAGACTAGAATTCTTCTCTCTTCTCCACGAAAGCTATATTCCAACATAAGAACCAGAAAGATTTTATAGTTCCCTCAGTACCAAGCCAAGAAAGGTTTTGTGCTTTGTGGTGGATCAGGGTGGGTGAACAATAGAAGCACAGGCCCGCTGAATACTGTTTTTTTTGTGTCGTTTTTTTTTTCATCTACAGGTGAATGAGCAAATGAAGCTGACGGTGCTGGGGCAGGACTCCATTCTAGTCACCTTTACCTCCATGAATGAAACAGTAACACTTACTATATCGGCCAATAACTGTCCTCACGGGGTAGGGCACGATAAAAAGGTAAGGCGAAGCAGACCAGACACCCAGGTTTGACCCCAGCGCATCTCAGCATGTCTTGCCACTCTACATCTCAATGTCATTGTGCCTCCTTCCTGCCTAATGGATTCCTACTCGTCACACACACCTGTACCCCATGCAAGGCCCTCCTTCCCTGCCTAATGGATTCCTACTCATCATTCACTGACTGTCTTTAATACCTTGTCTGTGAAACTTGGGTCAGTTAGGATTCTTTTAGTGTGACAGAATGCAATGCAGACTGGCTTAAGCATGAAAAGACTATATTGGCTCAGTAAACTGAAATCTGTCAATAGGCAACTTCACGCATGGCTGGATCCTGGCCCTCAACTGATTCCATTAGATCTTCCCACCTCTTGGCTCTGTTTTTTTTATGGAGTTTCTCTTCTTATGGTGACAAGATAGTCATGAGCATCTCTGTGTTCATTCTTCTGTCAGCTTTAGTCTCCCCAGGAGAACAGGGACTTCTATTTCTCAAGTGCTCCAGTAGAAGTGCCAATACCAACATCATTGGCTCTGCTGGATGCCCACGCCTGAAATGTTCCCTGTGGCCAAGAGTGTATGCTGCTCTCACTGACCAGGCTCAAGTGTCGTGTCCATCCTGGGAGCCATAGGGTGTAATCAGCCCCAGGTAACACCTGGACAAAGGATGATGCAGGAGTGTTTTCCTAATGGAAAATCATGGTGCTGTTATCAGAAGAGGAAGAGATCATGCTGGACAGAATAACTGCCAACTCTGTCACCCCCTTATTCATCTCAGGTAGAGTCCACCTCTCCTCCTCAGCCCTCCCAGACATGACTCACTTCCATTCTAGTACTCCTTCTTATACAAGCCAATCTTCTCTATCAAATTGGGAATTCCTTGTGATTTTTACTGATGATTATTGCTTCAGGGCCCAGCACAAGGACTGCTTCAAATTAAGCACGTACTAAACATTTGTTGGATGGGTGAGAAAACAGTGTAGACTCGAAGCCCAATTCTCCTATTCACTGAAGATTATATATATATATATATTACTGTTACTACTGTGTGCCTGGTCATGAGGCAACATTGTGGAGAAAGATGGAAGGGACGAAGGGGACACATCCCTGATTCCTGAGGAATTTATAAGCTAGAAGAGAGCAGTTGACATACACCATGAGACTGGGGTGACTCAGGCTCATCAGTGGAGCAGGCCACTGGCACTACACACAGGGCAATTTGCTGGGATTGGATCACTCAGGAAGGCCCATGAAGTAGGAGCACAAAAGACCCCGAATAGCAATAGCAATCTTGAAAAAGAAGAACAAAGTTTGAGGAATCAATCACCTTAGCTGATATCAATCTATACTACAAGGCCATAGTAATCAAAGCAACATGGTACTGGCATAAAGACAGACATATAGATCAATGGAACAGAATAGAGAGCCCAGAAATAAACCCATATTTGATGGTCAATTAATATATGACAAAAGAGGCAAGAGCATACAACAGGGTAAAGATAGTCTATTCAATAAATGATGTTGGGAAAATTGAACAGGTACATGCAAAAAAAAAAAAAAAAAAGAAAGAAACTAGATCAACTTATGCCATGCACAAGAATAAACTTAAAATTGATTAAAGACTTAAATGTAAGACTTGAAACCATAAAAATCCTAGAAGAAAACATAAGCAGTAAAATCTCAAACATTTCTCGTAGCAATATTTTTTCTGATCTATCTCCTCAAGCAAGGGAAGCAAAATAAAAATAAATAAGCGGGACTCCATCAAACTAAAAAGTTTTTGCACAGCAAAAGAAACCACCAACAAAATGAGAAAACAACCCACTGAATCGGAGAACATATTCTCTCCAATGATACATCTGATAACGGGTTAATATCCAAAATTTATAAAGAACTTAAACAATTCAACAACAAAAAATCCAACTAAAGAATGGACAAAGAATCTGAATAGACACTTCTCCAAAGAGGATATACAGATGGTCAATATTCATATGTAAAGATGCTCAACATCATTAATCATCAGAGAAATGCAAATTAA
>NW_006286675.1:6045314-6056941 GCF_000327345.1 Myotis davidii | reverse complement strand
CTGTGGAAAACAGTATGGAGTCTCCTGAAAAAATTAAAAATGGAACTGCCTTATGACCCAGTGATTCCACTTCTGGGAATATATCTGAAGAAACCAGAAACACTAATTTAAAGAATATCACTCCTATGTTCATTGTAGCTTTATTTACAGTAGCCAAGATCTGGAAGCAGCCCAAGTACCCATCAGTAGATGAGTGGGTAAAAGAGCTGTGGTACATTTATACAATGGAATACTACTCAACCGTAAAAAGAAGGAAATCTTACCTTTTGCGATAGCATGGATGGATTTGGAGAATATTATACTAAGTGAAATAAGCCAGTCAGAAAAAGAAAAATACCATATGATTTCACTTACATGTGGAATCTAATGAACAAAATAAACAACATAGAAACAGACTCATAGAAAACATACAGTTATCAGAGGGGAAGGGGTTTAGGGGGCTGGGTGAAAGAGGTGAAGGGATTAAGCAAAAAAAAAAGAACAACTCATAGACATATACAACAATGTGGTGATTACCAGAGGGAAAGGGGGTTGCGGGGAGGTAGATGAGAATAAAGGGAGGATAAATGGTGACAAAAAGAGACTTGACTTTGGATGGTGAACACACAATACAGACAATGTATTATAGGATTGTACACTTGAAACCTACATAATTTTATTAACCAATGTCACCCCAATAAATTCAATAAAAATGTAAAAATAAATAAAGATCATTGTTAAGTGACTATGTATGAAGTTACATATCTGTGTTTCTTGATAACCTTTTTAGACTGTGTAAAAAATGTGAGTTTGTCAAAGACAATAGATATCAGAAAATTATTCTTTCCTATAAAATTGCAGTAATGCTTTGTTTGCCTGACAACCTCTTGAGTGATAATCTCTGAAGTTTGGAACACAGCTGAGAACCAGTACATAAGGAGCTAAAGACCCCATGAACAGCCAAGAGAAATCACCCTAAGTCCATGAGCTAAACATGCCCACCAATCAGGCCTACAAAAGACCCTTAGTAATTCAACACTGATTTTTTTTTTATTTTTTTACCTAAATGCAATCTTAGCAGGCTAGAACTAGAAATCCAAAGCTGTGATATCCAGTATGGTAACCACAAGTTGCAAATGGATATTGAGCACTTGCAATGTGACAAGTCCTAATGGAGAGAGACCATAAGTGAAAATACATGCTGCATTACCAAGACAGTGTGAAAAGACAAAGTAAAATTTTTATTAATTATTTATTTTGGTTCCATAAATAATCATAATTTTTATATAGTGGGTAGTGGGGTAGATAAATGTTACTAAAATTAGTTCTACCTTTTAGGAATGTTTTTCTTTTAATCCTCACCTGAGGATATTTTTCCCATGATTTTTGGTTAATCCTCACCTGAGAATATTTTTCCATTGATTTTTAAAGAGAGTGGAAGGGATGGGGAGAGACAGAGAGAAACATCAATGTTAGAGAGACACATCACTTAGTTGTCTCCTGCACAAACCCTGACTGTGACCAGGAATAGGACCTGTATCTCAGGTACCTGCCCTTGACTGGGAATTGAACCCAAGACCTTCAGTTCACGGGCCGATGCTCTAACCACTTGGAAACACCGGCCAGGGCTTAAGAAAGTTTTTAATGTGGCTACAGGATGTTTCAAACTGCTCGTGTAGCTTCATTATATTTCTACTGGACCGTGTGGGGTCTGGGAGGTGGAGTGTTTTTAAAGGAAGCTCCCAGAGGCGTTGACAGTGCAGTAGAGACTGGAGAGTTATTGAAAAGGCATCTAACCATCTTGGGGACATTTAGCATAGAGATAAACAGACATTAAAGCAGCTTGTGAAAACAGTACTGCATTCTAGACAGCAGTCATTGGTGTCAACCAAGAAGATTGGCTTTCCAAAAAGCATCCACTTCATAATCCCTTCTGTTTGAGAGCGCAGGGAGGTGCAGTATATATTACAACTCCCTAAGCAGACAATAGCAAATGAAGAAAGATCAGATTTATTGTAGGTAACAGCATTTACAAACATTACCTCAACTACCAGGATTAATCATCTCAAAATATTTTACATGAAATCCTTGAGACTCAGAGAATTGCCTCCTTTTGGATTATTAGACCATGAGAGCTGCAAGAAGCCCTTGAGAAAATTTACTGAGTGTGGGGGCCGGCAAAGAGCCTCAGCTGGGAAGAAGTCATATGGCCTTGGGAATGCAAGGCCTCAGTTTCTCCATCTGTATCATGATGTGTAAGGGTCCACCCAGCTTTCACACACTCACTGCCATCCTGGAACCTTTATAACCCACTCAACTCCAGTGTGTGTGTGTGTGTGTGTGTGTGTGACTAGTTATCACTCATCAACAAAATCTGTGGCAGTCTAGGAAAGCTGAGGCTGGGGGGTAGGGTGGCAGCCTCCTTCCAAGTCCCTGTCACTGGGAAGCTTGTCAGATGGCTTCCCCAGGCACCCATCTCCCTGGAAGAGCGCGACGGTTTCCCCTTTTACGGCCCTGCGCCTGGCTCCTCACTAAATATTTCTATCCAGGCAGCACTTTGGAAGCGAGGCAATGCTTCAATTTAAATGCTTTATTAGCCCAGAGTGCCACCTCAAATCCTTTTTGGAAGCAAGCTGGGTATAAATTACAAATAAATAAATAAAATTAGCCCAGAAGCAGCAGCTGGAGCCAGCCGTTGGAAGGATGGTTGAGGCTTTGCCATTAATTGGGGCATCCTTTACAGAAGTCCTGCCTGCAGGGGAAAGGAGGGCATGTGGGCTGACTTCATTGTTCTTCAGAAAATCTGCCCTGTGCCCACCCCACTCTCCCCACCTGAGGCTTCAATTCTACAGAAGGAAATCGCTTTCACACCTCCTCTGTGTTAAGTGAGAGATGTAGAAAGCATGGTTCCTGCCTTTAAGGGGCTGAAAGAGTTAAGGATAAAGAAGGTAAAAAATGACGGGGACCCCCAGCAGAAAATGAACTGAAACCTGAGCCTGGTTCTGCAGTACCATTTTGATGCTCTGGCAGAGGGAGTGGTCGAACTGCAGGGCCGCCCCAGCAACTACCTTGCCACCTCACAGGGGGCCCCAGAGCCAGGTGGCCCTTGAGGGTAACCTAGAATTGGGGCAGGAGGCCTGGGCCTGTGTGCTCATAGGTCCCAGTCAATCTATGTAACCCTGGCTACGGGCAGTTTTTCCTCTGAGATGCTCTGGCAGCTGGAGGGAGGAAGAGATTCTAGGGGGTGCATACAGAGGAGGACTGGCTCCAGAGAGGCCTTTATTCATCATTTTTCACCATGCAAGTATTAACTGGACACCTGCGGCATGCTGGGCCTCTGACACAAAGGAGACCAAGACTCAGTCCCTGTCCTCTAGGAACTTACAGTTCAGCAAGGGAGACAGGTTCAGATGCATTCACTTACTTCAGAAAGGGCTAACCTCTGTCTTCAGGCTGCTGCTGATAGAGGTCCAAGGCAAGGAACAGTTCTGCCCAATAGAATCAGGGAAAATGTTCCAGGAGGGGACCTTCAAGTCAGGTTGGGTTGTTATGCAGGAATTCACTGGGCTGAGGGGGAGAGAGTTGTGTCTTGGGCAGAGGGGACAGAACATCCTCAAAGTCAGAGCAAGGCCTGGTTGTCACTGGTCTGGGCAGATGACCCCTGGCAGGACAGGTAACAATGCCCTCCCCTTGGCCTCTCCCCAGATGACCCACAAGATCATCAGCATGGACGACAAGTTGTCTAAGATGAGGCGAGCCCTGGCAGCGATCAAGAGGCGGTTTCAGAAGACAGTGTCTCAGTTCATGAATTCTGTCTTACTGGCAGCAGGTAAGGGGGCAGAAAGGTAGGTGACAGCCTATCCGATGGCTTTTCAAATCCTGAGTTACCTGCAGATTGTCTCCAAGGATAGCTCTTTACCACCCTAGGGAGGTGGGCATGACAGGGAGATTTCCCCATTGGTAGATGGAATTACTGGACTCAGAACGCCGAAGGGACTTGCTCAATGCCACACAGCTACTAATGGTGACCTTGGCCACCCTCCATTTTTTAGCGCTTTCCTACCTGTCTTTAATGTCTCCATATGATTATCTCATTTTCCTGGGTCTCATCATCTTTCTGTATGTGTCTCTGTCCCCACTCCCACACTTGGTTCACCTTTTAGCTCCATCTTCTATCTATCCGTTTGCAGCCCTATTCCTCTCTCCTGTTGTAGATCTCAGCAGAGGAGAAAAAGCAGCTACCTCACCAGGCTGAACTGTTAGGCCCACGGAGCTCCCCATGCTGGCCCTTAGGAAACCCTTCCACATCTGGACTCTTTGCCCTGCTGATGAGCCTGGGGACAAAAGGACATTGACACACACACACCCCCACAGCACTCCATGCCACCCCCAGGCTGAGCATGGAGGGGCTGTGCTCTCCCCGTGACCTCTCTGGGGTATTTCTCCTCACCCCTGAAGACTCAGTTCAACTGTGCCTCTTCTCTGGAAAGCCCTGACTCCCCCAGCAGGAGGGGACACACACTCCTCTGGGCTCCACAGTACTTTATGTGTGCTCTAGTAAATCTTACAACCTAGCATTGTGAATATTTCTGTTTGCCCATCCCTCCTGTACTGCCACTGGGAGTTTCCAGAGGCAGGGAAGCAGTTGTGGGTTATCTCTCTATGCCCAGCACCCAGCACTCAGTAAATAGTAAGTGCATGAGAGATCCCTGGCCTCAAAAGTTATCCAGTCTAGTGGGGAAAGTACAATAAGAATACCGATAAATGCAATGTAACAAAAAAAAGTAGATGGAAATGACTTAAACCTGGAGACACAAGGAATAGCATCCTAGGGAAGGGAACAACATGGATGCATTTAAACCCAGTCTCTACATTGAGTGCTGTGGAGGTCACAAAGCTGATAAAACACAGGGTCAATTCAGGCAGAGGGATCTAAGCTGGGTATGGACGAATGAATGGGAATGGGATTGATTCGTTCTTACATTCAGCCAGCATTTACTGATGCGCTAACGGTGCTAGGCTTGGAGTGCTGTGCCAGACAATAGAGGGCAGGCAGCCCAGCAGAAGAATCTACAGAGTGAAGGAGTGGAGAGGGAAATGAGCTGAAGGGTGCCCACATGCAGAGCCCTTTAGCAGGGAGGTAAGGCCACTGAGAGTAACAACAGTGTCTTCTGTAAACAGGACTGCTCATCATAGAATATCCATCAAGGGTCATGGGAGAACTAAGTCGAACCAAAATAAGATCCTGGGCCTTTTCCGAGCGGAGCGCCAAGCTAAATCTGTATTCAGAAGGCCCTGCAATTCGTTATCAGTCAGCCCCACCTGAATCCTCGGCTGTACAGTCTCCGAAGGAAGAGCCTAGGTCTGCTCCGATAAGCCCCGCTCCGAAGAAGATCATCAAAATCCCCGCCAAAGCCCTGGCTACACTCAGGTGGGCTTGAGCCTTCATTTCCTCTAGCTTCTGTGTGCCAGATGCTCTCATGCGTAGTGGACACACACTGGTGAAGAAAATAGATGAGGCCCTTCCCTCTCGGAGCTGGAATCCTCAGGGTGGGCAAAGATAGAAGGTACACACATGGATCACTGAAGTCATTTCGATGGTGAGAAGGCTAGGAAGAAAAGAATTCATGGAAAGCAGAGGTTGGCAATTTAGGGCCATGTGTAAATCTGGCCCTGCTGCTAGCCTTTTTAATGGGTGAGCTTAGAATGTTTTTTTATGTATTTAAATGCTGGGGGAGAAATCAAAAGAAGAATTTCTCATGACATGTGAAATGATATGAAATTTGAATATCAGATCAATAAGTAAGGTTTTCTTGGAACACGGCCACACCCTCTCATATACTTAGTATTATCTATAGCTGCTTACCCTGCTAGGACAGACGTCTTGAGTCTTTGTGACATAGTCCATCTGGCCTGCAAAGATTAGGACATTTGCACTGTGGTCCTTTATAGAAAAATGTTGACTAGCCCCAGGGATAGAAAGTGACTAAGAAATGGGGTGGGATGTGCTACATTAGGAAGACAGGTCAGGAAAGGCATTCCGGAGGAAATGATATTTAACTGGAGACCTGAAGGATAAGAAATAGGAAGCCCCAAAAAGGGATGGGGAAGGAACCTCAGGCAAAGGGTAGAGCAAGTATGAAAGCTCTGAGACAAGAATAAGTTTGGTATATGTGAGTGAAAGTAAAAAGACCAGTGTGGAGCCTCATGGGGAAGACGTAAGAGTTATATAAATTGAGGAGAGAGAGAGAGAGAGGCAGGAGCCAGATAAGTACACTTGTTACTGTTATAGGAAGTCATTCCATTACTTTTAAGGTAAGATGTGACATCATCTGACTTATGGATTTAAAAAAAGAACATTTTAAAGCCCAGCCAGTGTTGCTCAGTGGTAAGCATCAACCCAGGAAGCAAGAGATCACAGTTTGATTCCTGGTCAGGGCCCATGCCCAGATTGTGGGTTCAATCCCCAGAGGAGGGCATGCAGGAGGTAGCCAATCGATGATGTTTCTCTCTCGTAGATGTTTCTATTTCTCGATTCCTCACCCTTCCTCTCTGAAACCAATAAAAATATAAATTGTAAAAAAGAAGGTGACATTTTCATAAAGAGGTAAAGAAGGTGAGAAAGTGAGTTGTGTGCCTATCTGGGGGAAGAGCCAAGCAGGCAGAAGGCACAGCAAGAGCAAAGACCTTGAGGTTGGAGGATAAGCACAGGGCAAAGAGGCCAGAACTCAGTAAGCAAAGGTGGGCCTATTGGAGAAGAAGAAGAGAGGTAAAGAGGATAAGGCAGGGGACGGATCATGTACAGCCTGGAAGGACATTGCAGGGACTTTGATTTTATTCTAGGAAAGGTGGAAAGCCACTGGAGAGTTTCAAAGAGAGTAGTGACATGATGTGACTCAGATTTTTTTTTTTACTTGCAATTGTATTTATTCCATTTTTTTAATTTATACATTCATTGGTTGATTCTTTTTTTCTTTATTAATTAAGGTATTACATATGTGTCCTTATCTCCCCATTTCCCCCTGCCCTCCCACTCATGTCTTCACCCCCCTGGTGTCTGTGTCCTTTGGTTAGGCTTATATGCATGCATACAAGTCCTTTGGTTGATCTCTTCCCCTTACCTTCCCTCTGAGGTTTGACGGTGTGATTGATGCTTTTCTGTCTTTGGATCTGTTTTTGTTCATCTGTTTATGTTGTTCATTATATTCCACAAATGAGTGAGATCATGTAATATTAATCTTTCTCTGATTGGCTTATTTTGCTTCACATAATGCTCTCCAGGTCCATCCATGCTGTTGCAAATGGTAAGAATGCCGCCTTTTTTTTTACAGCAGCGTATTCTCCACAGCGGCTGCACCAGTCTGCATTTTTCTCCACATCCTCGCCAGCACTTGTTGTTTGTTGATTTGTTGATGATAGCCATTCTATCAGGTGTGAGATGGTACCTCATTGTTGTTTTGATATTATCACAGATAAGGGTTTAATCTCCAAGATTTACAGGGAACTCATACAACTTAACAAAAGGAAGATAACTCAATCAAAAAATGGGCAACGGACCTAAATAGATACTTTTCGAAAGAGAACATAAGGAAGACCAAAGAGACATATGAAAACATGCTCAAAGTCACTAATCATCTGAGAGATGCAAATTAGATTAAAAAAGTATTTTTATTTATTTCAGAAAGGGAGAGAGAGGGCAAGAGAGACAGAAATATCAATGATGAGAGAGAATCATTGATCGGCTGCCTCCTGCACACCCCTGACTGGGGATCTAACCCGCAACCCGGGCATGAGCCCTTGACCAAAATCAAACCCCCTTCAGTCCGCAGGCCAATGCTCCATCCACTGAGCCAAATCGGCCAGGGCTGCATCTTTCTTGAGTGGAGAGCAGACAGGCTTGCTGATAGGTTGGATAGGACATGAGGTTTGAGAGAAAGAAAGGAGTTCAGGATGACCACAAAGCTTGTGTTGGACGGATGAACAATTGAATTGCTTGTAACTTGAGGATACAGAGGCCCAGAAAGATTAGGGGACCCATTCAAGGTGGTGCTGCCAGGAGATAGGGGGCATGCTGATGGCGGAGGCCAGGGTTGAACTGCCCGTGGCCTAGACTCACAGCAGTGGGGCCTTTGTCCATGTGGAGTCAGGGCCCACTGAGCGCCTGCCCACTCGCTCCTTCTTGCAGGGGGAGGGCCGCAGAGATGCGCAGCCACACCAGGAGAGCTGCCTCACCCTCTGATTGTCCACTGGTGCTGCGGAAGCTCATTTGTAAGGAAGACATCCGCGCTGGCTGCAAGTGCATAGTGAAGCCACCCCTGGTATCTGATGTGGAGCTGGAACGCTTCCTGTCGGTGCCCCGTGACCCCAGCCAGGTGCTGGTGTTCGGAATTGTGTCAAGCCACATTCCTACCAGTTCAGGACAGCTCCAGTGGCTGCTCAACACACTCTACTGTCACCGGCAGCAGGGCCGTGGCTCACCCTGCATCCAGGTGGGTCCTGGGCCCAGCAGAGGAGCCCCCAGTGCCTGGGGGTGGGGAGTTGGTAGGGGAGGGCTAGGGCTGGCTGAGCACCTGGCTGAGAGATTGCCTCTCCACTTCGGCACAGGGCCCTCTTTCACTTCCTTTGCTCCTTGAGGCCTTTGCACACACTCTTCCTACTGTTTGCTGTGATTCTCTCCCGTTCATCCCCCTATCCCAGGACGAATGTCACCGCATCAAGTGGTTGCCCTTTCTGACTTTGAGACAAGGCCAGGCCTCTGTTGTTTTCTTCCAGAGCACACACCACAGTTTGTGGTTCTGTGCTGGTGTATTTAAAGCAGAGCCACACTCACCTCTAAATCCTCAGGGCTAAGGAATGTTTGTAGATAGTGGCCAAGTACCTACTGTGCGCTGGTCCTGTGCAGGTCTCTGCTCCATGTTGACTTTGACATAGCCCTGGAGGGGCTCCCACATGGTGCGGGTGTAACTACAGCAAGCCCCAATGAGGACCATGAAAGGACAGCTCTAGGTGGGTAGGAACTGGGGAGCAAGAGAACCCCTCTCAAAGGTCTGGGAGAGCCCCCCAGGATGAAAGGGTTTGGGCAGGTGGGTGAGTGTTTCTGGCAGAGGCAGTGTCCTGTGCCAAGGTGAACAGGGGAAAGACCGCTCGAGGTCCCAGTTCATCGTGGGTGAGTCAATCAGGGGCACATGGAACCACCCCGCCTCCTTGCTGCGGAGTCATTTCTAAATCTCATCATCATCCTGAGTCATTAGCCAATCCAGCAGTGTTAGCACAGTTCAAGGGGTGGCCCTGTCCTCAGACCAACTGGAGCAGAGGATGCCACATGAGCACAGAGCTGTGTGTCCACTTGATGCCTTCCTTCAAACCCTCTTTGTCTTGGTGCCCTCTCAAGTCTATTGTCTTCACCCATCTTCCTCTGGCTGCAGCCCTTAATTCTGATTTTTGTGTATACCCCGGGGACACCCTCTTAAGCCCTCGTCCCAGGAGTGCCACCTTCCTGACCCTGACATACCCACCCTTGGACCTGCACTCCAGCCAGTGCCAGGAGCTTGGCATTGGAACCCTTCAGATCAGACTCCAGAAGGCTTTTTTCTAGTCTCATATATCAAAGACACATATGTTTTAAACTTAGAGTTGACTTCAGTTTATTTCAGGGCTATTCATTGTTCACTAATAATTATCCATAAGCACAGGAATGCATGGTGGTGCTGCCCAGCCATGAGCAGCACAAACGGAGTCAGGGCCTGGCCTGAGCTGGTTGAAGGCCATGGCAGCAGGATGGAGGAGTGCAGAGAGCAGGCCTGGAGGGTGTTTTCAGATTGCACTGCCTCTGGCCCCACCACTCAGGGTCTTAAGACACAAACCTTTCCTGATGTTCTCTTGCTCTAATAGCTGGAACACCAGGTGTGGGTCCAGGTTTCACATTTTAAACTGAAAGGTCAGGCAGGACAATTTTGGTGGCACCTGGAATAAAAGGCAGATAAAACCAGAAAGTGTCACATTAGCTTTATTAACAACAGCATCCAGAAAGAAGGAGGAGAAAGAAACCAGTTTTACTCTGGATTGACCAGGCCATACCTCAAGATTTGGGTTCAATTCAGTGGGTTTAATGACCAGGAGGTGTCCAGTAGGGCATCCAGCAGGGAGATAGGGGGCAAAAGAATCCTGGAAATGGGTATGCCCAGGAATACCATTCCCATCTTCCAATCTCCACATGGACTCTCTCAGGCAGGGGAGAGAGGAACATCCCACAGACTCCAGAGGGCCAGGCTAGTGGATGTCACATGGCGGGGGTGATCATCTCCGTGACAGCTTTCACCAATAGAGGGCCCTAAGTGGATCTGAGGACATTCTCTGGGATGCCATTAGTAGGGGTTGAGAAGGGGGTATTGTATGGGGCTCCAGAACTCAGTGGTAACCCGACCTGGCTGAGAACGCAGGAATCTGAGTGCATCCTCTTGGCATGGAGGTGATGGGCATTCATTCTCTTGGCAGTGCCAGCATGACCCTTACCGCCTACTGCGATACGACCTCAACAGCCCACTGCAGAAGGACCCACCTCTGCTGGTGAAGAAGTATGCTGTGATGCAGGGGATGGTTCTGGTGAGCCGGAGCCCAGCAGGGGACTCACCACCAACTACCAGCTGCCCCGGTCTCCATAGCCCCTACCCTTGTGGAGTCACAGATGTGGGAGGGGGTTTTCTCCCAGCCTGGCCTCCTGTCTCCACATTGACCCCATGTCCCCAATCCCAGGAGACTTGAGCACTTAACTGGAAAGTCAAATTCTCTTTATCCGTTTGTAGATTTTAAATAACATAAAAAGGCTATTTCCTTTTTGTTTGTTTTTTGTCCATGACAAATAACAAATGAATATCCATACTAATGACTATCCTTGCACAGAAATCAGAGAGTGGGAGCATGGAGGGCTATAGAGCAAGATCCTTGCCCTCAAGGGGCTCCTATCCCATGGGACAAGCTGATCAGTGTATCAGAGTGGGTTTGAGGCCAGCTGCCTGGGAGCAGGAAGACACCCTCTGGCCTCAGAGTTCTGGGAGGTCTTGTATATGAAGTGACATTTGAGCTGGTCCATCTGGCAGAAGGGAGAGGCTGGGATGATGGGCGTCTGATCTGGAGGACCTAGACAGAGGACAGGCTTAGCCTCACCTCAGTGGGTGACTTGGGAAGGTTAACACCTCTTCCCGGGCACCAAAGAGAGGCCTGGATTCTGGCACAGGCTCTGAGAGTTTCAGTGCTGATGTGCTGAGGGCCTCTCCTTTGTTTCCTTCCTGTCTGTCAGCAGATGTTCGCTGGGGGGAAGCTCCTGTTTGGGGGCTGCGTTTTGAATGGATACGGCTTCAGCAAGCAGAATCTGCTGAAACAGATCTCCCAGGCTCGGCAGGACTGCAAGATGGGCTACTTCATGCCAGAGAACTACAAGTTTAGGTACAATGGGAAAAGCTCGGACCGAGGAAGGATGCGGCAGGCAAGGGTGGGTCCACAGTAGAAGCTGGCATGGAAGGACTTCGCGGGTGGGCTGGTGGGAATGTGAGCAGGCTGTGAGGGGGTGTGCCAGGCCGTGCTGTTGGTTTCTTCGGGACACAGGCCTTGGAAAAGGGCCCTGTTAGAGAAAGAGGGACACAGAATCATTT
>NW_006286675.1:6035488-6045275 GCF_000327345.1 Myotis davidii | reverse complement strand
GGGCATTTGGGTAGGGTCCCTAGGGACACCCCGCCTTTTGCCCCATTGCACCCCACTCCATCCTGTGTGTGATCCAAGCCCTGCCTCTACTTTGTTTACTGGCAGGGCCACATGGGCAAGGACCATTCATGGAGTGATCTCAGGTCCTGGTAAAAGGAATTGGGGTGGCCTGGCTTAAGTCTGCCTCTCGGCCTCGGAGCTCTGGCTTTTCAACCAGGTGATGCTCATTACAGAGCATAACTGGGGCCCAGCTTGGGTGAGATGTACAAAGGCAGATCTCTGGACTCAGGAATCATACAGCCTGGTCCATTGCTGAAGGCTGTATTAGGCGAAAGGAGCGGATTCTAGAATGCCTGGGCCATGTGGTGCAGCAGAAGACTGACTGGGTCAGGGTTCCTTAGATGGGGCTGGAGCCCCTGCTCTGCTCTTCACCATCTGGGTGACTATGGCATAATCCATTTGCCTTCCTAAGCCTACTTTCCTCCCCTTCAAATAAGGGTGATGATGCCCACCTCACCGGGTTGTTGTGGAGATCTTCTGGAAGTATGTTTGCTGGAGTGCTTTATAAACCTGCGTGCAGACATAGGCTTGCCTATGATTGCACCCCCACTGCACTGAGTTGGGCATCCCCCACTCCCACAAGGCCCCTCAGCTTTCTAGGAGTCCTGACTCCAGTCTCTCCCTCATGTGCTGAGTTTGGGGCTTGTCAGAATGTCTGCCGGATCCAAAAGAGGTTTGGGGGAATTTGCTCCAGAGAAACCGTGGAGGTTACACCATGACCCAACTATCCTGGAATGCTTAGTGGAGGATGCAAGGTCTAGAGGGGGCTATGGATATTAGGAAGATGCAGAAAGAAAAGCCACTGAGAGCCTCAAGGCTTTGCTAACTCTGTCCTCAGGTACCTCTACAGCTCTTGCAAAAGAGGCATCAAGCCAGGTCCTGGGAAGAGAATGTGAGTTCCGTGTGTGCACAGGGACAGGGCGTGGCAGAGCTGACCCTCAAACCTCCCTGTCCCAAGCTGCCTCCCCACCTCCACACCCAGTAGCTGCCCCTACCAGCCATGGCAGTTCTCAGCAAGGCTTGGTGCAGCTCCGGGGTTTGGTGGCACTGTGAGAGCCACTCTGTTAGGAGACCCAGAGACATGTGAGGTGTAGGCCAGACCTGGTTGGTGAGATAAGACTTGTCAGCTTGTGAAGAGGAGAAAGTAGAAACCTGCCAGAAGGAGGCAGTGCCGGCTCTTCATGTGTTAGGATGCCACTGTGGACCCATTCATGAGTCCTAGGAAGACCTGTGGGAGTAGGGTCCTCTGCTGAAGGAGAAGCAGGCACTGGATAAGCAGGGGAAGGGCATGTTGTGGGAAGCTTCGGTGACTTGATCATATAGGCAGTGGGGAGCCATTGAAGGTTAGTGAGCTGGGGAGAAGCTTGATCAGAATTGGTTCTTATTTATTTTATTTTTCAGTTTCTTTTTTTAATTTATCTTTATTGTTAATTCTCAGTGGCACCTCCCACCCCTCCACCACCAGCTGAGATAACTCTCTAGGACTTCAGTTCCCCTCTGTTGGTCACGTCTCTGCTTCTCCTACCAGTCTCTATGCCGGCTCCAACTTCAGTCCTTGGGTATCAGGATTCTCTCCTGTGAGTTTTCCGTTGATTATTCAGGAAGCCTTCTTGTATTTCAGTTGTAATTCCAGCTTGTTTCTAGAAGCATGGCCATGCAGCATCCTCCTACTCTGCCGCCATTTTTAATTTCGTGTATATAAGTTTTTTTGGTTAATCTCTTCTTGCGCCCCATTGCAGTGTTGTGAAGTCACTTGGACTTTGTGTGTGTGCTCTCCATCAGGCAGGGCGGCAGGGTGAGCTGTGAAGGGAGACGTTAGTTTACTAAATGCTAACATTGTGAATATACCCAGATTCTGTGACCCTGTTTTGGTAGCATTCCATTTTTTATTTTGGGGGGGCCCTTGCATGATAGAGGAGACCCTCCTTTCTCTTCTCCCTTTGTCTCTTATCTCTGAACTGCTCTTCCCTTAATCTAGTCGCATAGCGAGGGCTCAAAAAATATGAAGAAACAGTGAATGAAAGGGCTGGTCCTGCCTCTGCTATGAACCTACTATGTGCCCTCCAGCTCCCCTCTCTGCTCTTGTCGATAAAATGGGCACCCTGCACTTCCTGTCCCCGAGGGTGCCACCCTGCACTTCCTGTCCCCTAGGGCCACTTCGATGCTCAAAACCATCTTGTAACCTGAACAGTGTTTGCATACAGTGAATGGCTGGAAAGCCTTGAGCTGTGGTGCAAAGGTGAGGAGTGACCACACATGGTCATTAGTTTCCAAGAGCAGTGTGACACTTCCACAAACTGAAATGTATTGACTTGCGGTTCAGGAGGCCAGAAGTCTGCGATGCAGGTATGGGCAGGGCAGGCCCCCTCTGAGGGTGCTAGGAAGGATCTAGTTCTCCCTCCAAACGCTGGGCATTTCTAGGCTGTGGCTGCACCACTCATCTTTTATTTATTTATTTTTTTAATCCTCACCTGAAGATATTTTTTTCATTGATCCTTAGAGAGTGGAAAGGAGGAAGGAGGGAGGAATGAAAGAGGGAGGGAAGGTGGGAAGGAGGGAGGGAAACATGAATGTGAGAAAGAGACATCAACTGATTGCCTCCCCCATGTGCCCCAACTGGGGTTGGAGATCAAACCTGAAACTGAAGTACGTGCCCTTGACCAGGAATTGAACCCATGACCCCTTAGTCTACAGGCAAACATTCCAACCACTGAGCCAAACCAGCCAGGACAGCACCACTCATCTTCACACGGTGTTCCCCTATGTGCATGTCTGTGTCCACATGTCCCTTTTTTATAAAGACACCAGGTATGTTAGATTGAGGCCCACCCTACTCTAGTATGACTTCTAGCTCACTACATCCGCAGTGACCCTATTTCCTACATCTTGGAGTACTAGGGGTTAGGACTCCTGTATATGAATTTTGGGGGATACAATCCATAACATTGTACATGATGACTTATTTTCTTGGCTTCCTGTCCTCTCCTTTGCTCGTTTGATGGTCAGGCTGTGTGTACAGGTGTCGTGGGCATGGAGTTAGGGCAATTCCAATCTGAAAAAGAAGCAGGGACGCCAACCCCAGTGAACCTCTGGGTCCCCAGGGGTCAGGTCTCCCTTCACCCTTCCTCTGGAGAAGCACCTGCGCCCTTTTCTCTCTAGGAACTGGAACATTGGGCGCAGCTCTGAGTGAGGGCTGCTTGCCCAGACACCCCCAGCTCTGGGCCCCCTCTGACTGGGCCTTCACTGAGCACTGCCCTCCCGTCCTTCCCTCCCCAGCAGCGTTTTACCCTCCTTCCTGGGCCTGGATGACACTGACTCAGACAAGAGAACAATTTTGGAAGACATCCAAGGAAGCATCTCCTCGTTGACCGTAGGGGACAAGATGGAGGACTATTTCCCTGAACCTGAGAAGAAGTAGGTGGTTTCCCAGCCCGGGGGCTGAGGGGCCCTCTTGTGGTTGGCAGAATAGGCATGACTCCCAGAGGCCACAGGGGTCTAAGTGACCTTGGGGAGTCACATCTCCAACAATCTCTGACCTCTGACCTCTTTTATCAACATACTGCCCAGTTGCTCTCCCTGGTCTGGTTGGCGGAGATGGAAGCCTTTAAGCTTGTGGTGAAACCCCACACCCCAGACCCATCTGTCTGTCTGAGAAGGGTGGAGACCGCAGGCTGTCTTCCTGCATAAACTTCCTAGACTTGTCAAGTCCATTGACTTGGCTGTATTCACTGTGAAGCGAATCATGTGTCCTGCAAGAACGTGAAAAATCGCACACTTCTCATGAAAATAGAAAAGCATAACCATGAGCACCTAGAAAAGTCACAGGTGCACTGGAACCCCAGATTGGAGCGATGCCAAGAGGACCTCAGCTGTGCAAGGTGGAGGCCATGCTCACCTTGGCCCAGGCCAGCGCAGGGATCAAGTGCTGTCCAGACCAGCCCTCTTCACCCATTTCCCAGCATTTGCTTCTCTCTATTTTGATTTTTAGGATGAATCTGCATCCTCTCATCCAAGGCAGGAGGGACAGTAAGAAGATGAACTCTTGGAAGAAACCGGCCTCCAAGAAGTGATGCAGGCCCCTTGACCACCAGAGTGCCAGGCCTGGATGAGGCTCTTCCCTTGCCCACCTGCCCTGCCTCCCCCACCCCCACCCCCTTTCTCTGAGCCTCTATGTAATAAACAAGCATGCCTCCAGCATCTGGATGAGGCCATGGGCTAGGCTGGCTCTACAAGGCCAGAGGCCCCCAGCAGCTCAGTTCTAGGTCCAGTCCTTGGAAACTAGGGTGCTCTGACCCAGAGCTGCTTCTGTGACCAGTGAAGCAGCCTGGATTCTCCCACTCCCAAGGACACAAACCTGACCAGGGGGCCAAGCCAAATGAGATGTTACCATGGGAGGTCTGGGATGGGACTAAACTATGCCCTCCTCCCCTTCACTGGTTGGGAATGGCTCAGGTTCTGGCCCAAGTGGAAAACAGGGTTGTGAGAGAAGAGGGAGAGGGAAGACAGGAAGAAAAATGCATAACAGAAGGAGACCAAACTAAGGGAGAGACGAGAGAGATGATAAGAAGGGAGAGCCCAGGAGGGAGGGTTGGGGGAGAGGGAGCTGAATGGGAGGTGGGAGGGAAGAGGAAATGAGGGAGGAAGGAGAATAAAAGGCAGGAGGAAAAAGAGGGAGAGGGCCCTGGAGTAGGACAGAAGAGGCAGTGACAGGCCACATCCAGGAACCCTTTAGTGGCATCTGGAAAGCCAGAGCCCCTGTGGCCCATTTAGCCCACCCTCATGACCCAAGCTAACAGGCCTGAAGAAGACTTACCAGCATCAATGTCCCAGAGATGGCAGCCCATGGGTGTGCCGATGCCTCCCTGGTGGCACCTGAGAGGCACAGACAGCACACCTGCTCTGGCCCGCTTGTCTGCGGCTCTTCCCAGGAGCAGGGTGAGGACCCTGGACGGTCTGCCTTGTTCTCCAGGCCTGGAAGAGAGACTTCAGGCCCTGAGCTGTGGGTGGCGTTCAGTGACATGCTCTATACTTGATTACTTGTGCTCCCTTTGTAATAGATGCTTTTAAAATCTGAATTTTTAAGGTTTAATTGTTTAAAATTTATCTTTATTGTTGAAAGTGTTATAGATGTCCTCCCCCCTCCCCCCATTAACCCTCTCCGCTCCACACCTGCCCCCATCATTTGTATCATTGAAAGGCTTTTTTTTGGATTATACATTTGTCCCCTGGTAATGGATTTGAAATGACGTACTATGTTCTTAAGCCTGCATCCTTTGATACTTAGGGGTCCTGGGCGTCTTACCACTCTCCTGTCCTCCCCTTCTGAGCACAAGGACACATAGAATTAGAAGGAAGGGGAAGCAAGGTCCACCTCTGTCTAGTCAGCCTGTGCATACTGGATTTACATGTATATGCTGCCTCCGAGGTCTGGGAAACCCAGGGAGAGACCTGACAGAAGCAGACACAAATCTTCTCTGAAGATGTGTACTCTCAACCCAGACCTCATAGGATTCCCACAGAGAGAACCCAGTTGAATATTAGCTCACAATCCAAAATTTAAAAAGGCACATCAAAGTGAATGAAAACAGATATCAAATATTAAATTAGACATGCAAGACTTTGGATATTGGAATTGTCAGGCACAATGTAAAGTGAATGTTTTCAGTGTTTAAATAAACAGAAGGATCTGAAAACATAAGCAAGGAACAAGATGTTATCAAGCAAGAAAGATATGGACTGAATTTTGCTTCCAGACACATCAGGGTAACTGAGGCTGGAGTGTCCTCCTGACGCAAACACCAGGAAAGAGAAACAGAGTGTGTTCTATAATCCCTCCAGCTTTCTGCCAGACATGCTTTCTGGATCATGATATGGAGAAGGAGAGTTCAAGCACAGTATGGAGTATTGCTGAGCTGGGAGACAGATCGGAGTTTGGAGAGATAGTGGTGAATAGAATTTGTGGAGCAGAGCATCAGAGAAGAGGGAGCTATGCAGAGAGAACTCGAAATTTGCATAGGGATCTCCTTGAGTCTTCGGCTGCATGCTAAACTGCACATGTTTAGGGTGTGGCTTCGTGAGGTCTGGTAAAGTACTAGATTTCCACAGGTAAAAGAATGATACCACATACAAAACACCACATACAAAAATTAACTTCAAATGCATCAAGAACCAAATGTGAGACCTAAAACAATGAGACTCTTTGAAGAAAACAGGACAAAAGCATTGTGACGTTGGATTTTGCAGTGATTTAATGGATATGACACAAAGGCACAGGCAACAAAAGAAAAAATAGACAAATTGGATTTCATGAAAATTTTAAAAATGTGTGCATCAGAAGACACTCTCCAAGGAATAAAAAGGTAGCCCACAGAATGGGTAAACATTTGAAAATCATATGCTGATAAGGGATTAATAGCCTCCAGAATATATAGAGAACTTCTAAAACAGCTTAATGCAAAACTGGGCAAAGGATTTGAGTAGTCATTTTTCCAAAGAAGATATACAAATGGCCAATAAACACACGAAAAGAGGCTCAATGTCAGTAGTCAGTAGAGAAATGTAAATCAAAATTATAATGAGTTACCATCTCACACCCATTAGGATAGCTACTATCAAACAGAAAACAGCGTGTTGGTGAGGATGTGGAGACAATGGAATCCTTGTGCACTATTGCTGGGAATAGTAAGCTGCTGTGGAAACCAGTATGGGGGTTCTTCAAAAAATTAAAAATAAAATTACTATATGAGCCAGCAATCGTACTTCTAGGCATCCAAAAGAATTGAAGGCAGGTTCTCGAAGAGATATTTGTACACCCATGTTCATAGCAGCATTACTCACAACTAGAGGCCCAATGCACAAAATTCATGCAAAGGCCTTGGCCCTGCTCCTGCCCACCGCCACGGCCAGGGGTCTCAGCCCCCACCCACTGAAGCTTTGTCTGGAAGGATGTCTGGTCTAATTAGCATATTACACTTTTATTATTATAGACTAGAGGCCTGATGCACAAATTTGTGCATGAGTGGGATCCCTTGGCTTGGCCTGTAGGATCGGGCTGAAACCAGCTCTCTGATATCCCCTGAGGGGTCCCGGATTCCAAGAGGGCAAAGGCCAGGCCAAGGGACCCCACTGGTGCACAATTGGGGCCGAGGAGTGACACCAGAAGTTGGCCAGTGGGGGAGAGACCACAGGAGGGCTACAGGAGGTGTCCGGCCCATCCTGCTCAGTCCCAATCTGCCAGACCCCAGCAGCAAGCTAACCTACCAGTTGACTATCTTCCCCCTGGTGGTCAGTGCATGTCATAGCAAGCAGTTGAGCAGCCTTAGCATATCATTAGCTATATTATCATTAGCTATAATGATATTAGCTATAATATCATTAGCATATTACACTTTGATTGGTTGAACAGCCAACCAGTTGACCAGATACTTAGCATATTTGGCTTTTATTATATAGGAGGATAGCTAAAACATGGCAGCAACCTGTGTCCATTGGCAGATGGATAAGCAAAATATGGTGTATACATTCAATGGAATATATTCAGCCTTAAAAAGTAATAAAATTCTGCAATGTACTATAACATGGATTAACCTTGAGGACATTAAGCTGAGTAAAATGAGCCACTGACAAAAAGATAAATACTGTATGATTCCATTCATATGAGGTTCCCTAGAGAAATCAAAATCAGAGACAGAAAGTAGAATGGTAGTTGCCAGGGACTGGTGGGAAGAGAGAGATTGTTTAATGGGTATAGAGTTTTAATTTTACAAAATTAAAATATTTATGTGGATAGATGTTTGTAGTGGTTGCAGAACAATGTGAATGTATTTAATACCAGTTAACTGTACTTAAAATCCGTAAGATGGCATCCTTATGTTCATTTATATCTTACCAAAAAACCCCACAAAAACCCTTGCCTTGGTCTATGTTGCTAAGTGGTTAGAGTGTTGGCCCATGTACTGAGGGGTCAGGGGTTCAAGTCCAGTCAAGGGCACCTACCTGGGTTACAGGTTCCATCCACGGCCCTGGTCAAGTACGTGCAAAAGGCAACCAATCGATGTGTCTTTCTCACATCAATGTTTCTTTCTCCCTCCCCCTCCACCTCTCCCTTTTCCTCTCTCTTTCTCTCTCTCTTCTTTCCTTCCACTCTCTAAAAATCAATGGAAAAATATCTTCGGGTGAGGATTAACAACAACAACCAAAATACTCTGAAGCAAACATTTTTCTTAATGGAAACACTTTAAATGCATTCCCCCTAAAGTTAGGAACAAGACAAGGGTACTATTGTCAACACCACTATCCAAAATATATTGGAAATCCTGAACACTATACGGAAAGAAAAAGAAATAAGAGGATTTTGGTGAATTCAGTCTGCTATCCCAAACTACCATAGACTGGGTAGTTAAGCAACAGAAACTTATTTCTCGCTGCCGGGAGCCTGGGAGATTAAGGTCAGAGTGCCAGCATGGTTGGGCTTTGGTAAGGACCCTCTTCCTGGGCATGGCCTTCCTCCTGATACAGCTTTCCTTGGCGTATGCTCACAGAGCTCTGTCTCTTCTTCCTCTTAGAAGGGTACCAATCTCTTCACAAGGGCTCCACCCCTGTGACAGCATCTAAACCTGATCACCCCCCAAAGACTTCACCTCCAAATGCCATCACATGGGGGCAGGAGCGGGGGCAGGGGCAGGATTAGGGCTTCAGCCAAGGAACCTGGGGATGGGAACACACACAAATGTTCAGTCCACAGCGGAGAGATAAAAGGATGTGGAAGAAAGTGATAAAATTTCCATCTAGAAAAATCAACCAAGAATCCATAGACACACTATTAGAACTGTATGGATTTAAAGAGACAAGAACAGTGAGAAGCAGTGGGCCAAGCTGCACGCACACAGTACACAGGTCTTAAACACACAGCACAAGTGGATGAGAAGCAGGAGGTCCATAACACAGCCAGTTATTTAGTGATGGGAGCGAACTGAGGCAGAAGACAGCAGAGTACTTGCCCAAGAGAGGATGGGGCCTCACTGCTGAGAGCCCAGGTGGGCTCAGGAAAATGCGAAATACTAGTAAATCCGAGGCCCCAGTTACTGAGGCCACTTCCAGCCCTCACCCAGAACTGGCAAGTAAATCTCCCTTCAAAAACTGAAACCTGCTTCTCCCTGCGTTCCTCCTCCCTCCAAGCCTTGAGACTGTGGGCAAGTGACTTTGGTCTCTGGGCCTCCACGTTCTCATCTGTAAAGTGGGGATGATGACAGTCACAGCTTCCCAGGGAATGGGGTGGATTGAATAAGGTACTGCAGAGGAAGGACTACGCTCATGCTCAGTAATCATGGATGAAAAGAAGTACCGTATTTGCCGACGTATAAGACGACTGGGCGTATAAGACGACCCCCTAACATTTCCACTCAAAATACAGAGTTTGTTATATACTCGCCGTATAAGACTACCCCCTCTTCCGCACACCTTCCACACACAAAATAAAAGGTAAAACAATATCAGATTTGATTTTAACATTTTAATTTATATTCAAATGCTTATGACATGCAGGAAAACTGTCACAAGGCTGTATGTAATCAAACATATACATAAAACAGTGCAAGTTTATTACCGGTAAACATACCGGTAATTCACTAAAGAAAACACACTCTATAGACTGGTACCGTAGATGCTTCTCAGGAACACAGGCAAGCAGCCCACAACCTAGAGGGACTGTCAATGATAGAAGAAAGAT
>NW_006286675.1:6034818-6035350 GCF_000327345.1 Myotis davidii | reverse complement strand
CCGCTTCATTCCACATTCCGTTCAGGCATCAGCAGCGCGGCTGTGTGTATGCGCGGCTGTTATGCGATTTTGCTGTTATTCGATTTTACCACCCTCGCAAAATCGCACACAGCCGACCATACACCCAGTATGATAGCGCAAAATCACGAATCGCGATACCATACTGGGTGTATGGTTGGCTGTGTGCGATTTTGCGAGTGTGGTAAAATGGCATAACAGCAAAATCGCATAACAGCCGAGCATACACCCAGCAGCTCTGCTGATGCCTGAACGGTATGTGGAATGAAGTGGGCGGGCATCGGGAGGCCACTATGGCACGGGGCAAGCACTATGGGCAGTCTATCTGAAGTGTACCTGGCGTATAAGACGACCCCCCACTTCGAGGCATATTTTTCAGGGCCAAAAAATCATCTTATACGCCGGCAAATATGGTATTTATCAATAAAGCGACTAATGAGCCCCTCACCCAACACCAGCCTCACCCAGCAAGGCCCACCTGCTGGCTGCCTCCCAGTCTCCAGCTCCATCAAGG
>NW_006286675.1:6018355-6034801 GCF_000327345.1 Myotis davidii | reverse complement strand
GGTAGCAGCCCTGGCAGCAGTTGGTGTCTCCCTATCTGTGAGCAATCTCCTCCGCCCCCAGCTCAGGCCTTGGAAAATGAAAGCCCCTCTCCTAGGCTGGAGCTGCACTGCTGGCTGCATCATAATGATTCTCCTGGACAAAGAGAGAAGGATGGGCCCTCCTCTAAGGCTGCTGGCTCTCACTTCCCCAGGTCTCTGGGATCCAGGGGCCCCTGAGCTTGCATGGGGGTGTGGAGGGTGGGGGGCGGAGATTGGGTCTTTCAATCTCCTGGCCCTGAGGGGCTGGAGAAATGGGAAATGGGTAGGGTGGGGGAAGAGCTGGGAGGGGACCTGGAGTGGCGGGGAATGCTAACAGGTTGGGGTGCCCCAGTCACTCTAGTGAGGTGGGAGCCATAGAAGGTATGGAGCAGAGGAGGGACAGGACCTGACTTAGTTTTAACAGGATCCCTCTGGCTGTTGGGGAAGACAGTCAGTCTGCGGGTAAGGTAGAGGCAGGCAGAATGTGGCTATATTTTGAAGATCAAGTTAATAGGGTTTCCTAACAGATCAGATTTGTGGTGGGAGAGAAGAGAAGCCTCAGGAATGACCAGTGTTCTGGGAGGATGAAGATGCTGTTCCTGAGTTGGAAGGCTGTAAGGGGAGCGGGCTTGGGAGGGGCATCAGGAACTAGGTTTTGTTGTGTTAATTCGGGAGGCCCACTAGGCACCCAGGTGGAGAGGGCTGATGCCACCTTCCCTGTCCCATCGTCCCATCCCATCATCCCATCAGTGTGGCTCTTCTGCAGGTGAAAGAGGAAGGGAGGGGACTTCTTGGGTCAGGGAGGAACTTTGGGGGGAAGGGAGACTGGAGGGGCTGCAAGCACTAAAGGAGGTAGCAGAAAGGATCACACACACAGCAGCCCTGTGTGCCAGGCTCTGAAACAGTGAAGAACCTCTTTCCACAGAGGCAGGTTGGCATCCTTTTTGGGTCCCTGTCCACTGGGGGGCGTCCCCACACTGGCCTGATCTGCCCGCACTTGCGCCGTTGGGATGCAGACTTCCCACTCCCATCCTCGGTGCTTGAGGCTTCAGAGCAGCACCCAGTTTCGCTTTCTGTCTCCCACGGCTATTCACGTCACGGCTCCCTGCTCTCTGCACCGTCTCCACTAGCCCTCTCCCTCAGCAGCCCTGTGATGTGGGGACCAACGCTGATGGTGATGAGGCTGGTGAGGTCACCTGGGAAATGGGTGGCTGATTCCAGGTTACACAGTGATGATGGATGCTGGGCTGCCCTTCCCCTCCTTCCCGAAAGAGCCAGCAGGGGATAAACAGAGGGATGGGTCCCAGGACTGTGCCTCTTCCCAAACGTGTGCTCAACCGTGTGACCAGCCTTTAGTGACAAAGCCAGGTCCCTGAGGTGTTGGGATTTACTTTTCCCACTTAAATCTGACTCCAGAGATGACGATGCTTAACACAAAAGGCTATCCCATTTTGAAGATGGGAGTACTGAGGCATAGAGATGTGAAAAGAGTTGCATAAGGTCACACAGCAGGTCAGTAGCAGAGCTGGAAGGCAAGCCCAGAGAATTTGGCCCCCGTCTTAAGAAAAGCCATGGGTCCGCGGGCAGAGGGGGCAAGGCTGTGGTCTCAGTCCTGCTGCAACCTCCAACATGCTGTCGTCTACCTGGGTAGAGGACAAAGCCCTAGAAGTCCGCCTGCCTCCCACCTGGCACTGTCAGCCTGTGGCAGCTTTCCAGTCAGTGGGCATGCCGCCTCTGCTTACACACCCCCAGTGATGCGGGCTCCCTCGCTCCTGCCCACCCATTTTCTCCCTGCTCTGTTCTGCCTGAGAGAAAACTCCTTTTCTTCACCCTGTGAATCCAGTGCCCACTGGGGTCTGGCACTGTGGACCCCCAGACCTGCCTGCTCCCCCTGCTCTGTAAGGGCCTCTCTGACCTCCACAGATACAGACCTAGTAGGGTTCTCTGAACTCTAAAGTTTGTGGCCCAAGGGGCTCTACGTGTAGTTTGGGGGATTAATAGAAAGACAGGGCTGCGGCTACCTGAATATGTGTTATCAGGGAAGCACTGGCTTCAGGCTCTGCCTCTACCAGCCTCCCTACCTTTGCCCTCACTGTGAGGCCAGCCCAGTGCACTGTTTCCAGGGTCTGGCCCTTTTAAATTTAGCTGGAGGAAAAAGCAGTTTGTGCAGCCTGGAACGCGGAGACAATCAGCAACAGGAAAAAGTCATCCGAGGGGAGTTTTCAATGAATTATGGATGCATTGTTCCTGCGCCCAAGGAGCCAGGGCTGCTGGTCCAGGCCTCACTGACCCAGCCCAGGCCTCTGGGGCCAAACATTGCCTGGAGCTGCGTCAGGACAACACAATGTGGGCGTCTGAAGGCCAAAAAAAAAAAAAAAAAAAAAAAAAAAACAGCAGAGGAAGAAAAATACTGGAAATTCCCTATGTCCCAGCTATGGAAGAGCCTTTCTTGAAAATCAACAGCAAGGGAAAGGTTGCTGCCCGCCCAGGCGGGGGACCTCGGGGAGGAAGTCACAAGTGATATTTTGAGATATTTTCAGTCTGGTATGATGCCGGTTGATTTTCCAAAACACGAGGGCCTCATGCTGAAGGGAGAGTTGAGTTTGGACTGGGGCTGACCGGGGGTGGGGCCCGGGCGTAGGATGGGCCAGGACGAGGGCATAAACAGAAATTGACCCAGTTGGAGCGCTCTGGTGTCCCAGCTGGCTGACCGCAGGCCCCTGCAAGCCAGGGGAGGCCCAGGGGGTCTCCTGTTGATCCAAAGGCCCTTCCAGACCTTACCTTGGCGAGAGGACCACAGAAGAATCCTGGGGTCCCCTGCACAGAAAGCCTGCTGGGTGGCCAGGAAGTTCTGTGTGTTCATATCTCCCAATGGGGAACTCACTACTTATTGCTCAGCCCATCCCATATCTCCACAGATCAGACTGGAGACACAATAACAACACCTCTGGAAGGGACAAAGTAATGAATAAAACAGAAAAAAACTGTGCTCACGGAGCTGACATTCTAGTGAGAAGATGCAGGCAGCACACACAATAACATTTAGTGTGTTGGATATTGCAAGCGCGATGAGAAGATAAAGCAGGGAAAGGAGTAGGAGGTGCTTTAGATGCAATTCTGAAAATAGCGGTTTAAGGAGAAAATTTCTCCTCACTCTCAGCTGAGATCCAGCTCCCTGGGATGTCTCCCAGGCCCCCGCTCTGCCCCCTGGACCCGCAGCCCTCCACTCCCTCGTCCTGGGACAGCCCTGCTCTGTTCCACGCTGAGCAGGGACAGCTCCTCAGGAGAAGGGGGTCCCAGCCGCTCCTCACTCTTCTCCAGCCCAACAGAGATTAATGCCTTTCCCAGGAGCAGGCAGAGCATTTTAAACCCTTTATCTCAATGAATGCACCCTGCGGCCCTAATTTAGCTGTTTTAGCAGCTGATCCCACTGTTACCTCCCACTGAGCTCACCATCCTCTGATGCCCTGTGCGGACAACAAGCCCCATCTCCTCCATCCACGGATAGTTCAGCCTTGCAGACCCACAAAAAAGAATCTGCATTTATTCCTATGGCTTCATCTTGTGCAAATCTGTCCTGGCAGCTTACAGAGACTTTTTGGCACAGAGGTGGACCATATATGAGACAGACAAAGAGTTAATACTGACATACAAAAAGTGCCTGAAAATAGGTAACAAAAATATAAGAAAGGACAAAAAAGAAAGGAAGGAAGGTGGATAAAGAATATTATCAGGCAATTCACTGCCGAAATGCAAATGGCCAACAAACAAAAAGATGCTCAACCTCTCAGGCAGTTGTGGAAATGCAAATTAAAAGAACAATGAGATGCCATTTTCCTTCCATCAGATTTGAAAAAAATATTAAATATTGATGATATCCAGTGCCAGCAAGGAGGGGGGCAGTCAAGCAGTTTCAACTCTGCTGGTGGGAGGGTGAGCTGCTATAATCTTTTGGGACAGTCATCTGCAGTTTCTATTAAACTTTAAAATGCGTATGCCCTTTGATCTAGTAACTCCACTTTGGAGAAGTTATCCTGCAAAACCACAGAGACACATAAGGTAATACCTACAAGGGTGTTTGTAGCAAAAAGAGAGAGAGAGGGAGAGAGAAAAAACTAAATGCTGATTAATAGCAATAATTTAATGAATCCTGGGATATTCTATAATGTGAGGCAGCTAATAAAAATAATTAGATATTAATGTAGGTAGGTATAAATATATGAATGAACTTGGAGCCATGTTTATGGTATATTATTAGACACAAAAAAAGGTGCAAAGTCAGGTATATGGTGTGATCTTATCTTTGTAAATATGTTTGAGAGAGTAAAATAGAAAGAAATAGTCGCCAACCTGCTAACATCAGTTACCCTAGGACAAGAGGATTGCAAGGAGCAAGATATTTTTTATGTCACTTCTCTATATTTTCACTTTCACAATAACTTCTTGTACCTCTAATAATTTAAGTAGCAGATACTTTTTCTTAAAAGTCATTTTTAGCTGTTCTTATAGATATCTGCTTGTCACATTGTTGTAATGAACAAAGGACACTAGTGTGAAAGGTCGTGTTCTCCCTGCTGGGCGGGGGGTGGGGGCTGGGGGAGAGGGGCTGGCCCACCGTGATCCCATTCCTGGGTCTTCCAAGAGATAGTCCAGTGTCCATTCCTCTGCTCACCTTCACACTGGCAGGAATCCCATTGCTCACTGAGCCTCATGAGTGATCCTTGCCCCACATCTGCCTTTCTCGTGCCTCATCCCACCTTCCCTGACCTGTGAGCAGTACAGGTGCCAGAAACTGTGCAGAAGGGACTTAGGCCAGGTTTTTCAATCTTGGTCAGGGATTTGGGGCCACCGAGTCTGGGCTCAGGACAACCACCAGCTGCCATCTTGCATGCCACCCCTGAACAGTGGCAGAGGCTGCTATGCAGAAAGAGACCCTGAGCCCATTTCTAGACTCACTGGCAAGAGCGCTGTGACCGATTAGTGATGTCTGCTCTCAACAGGGGACTAGTGCACCAGAGCACCAAAGTTTCTGGTTGGTCATGGTTGGTCTAGGCCAGTGACTCTCAGACTGACATCATGCACAAAGAGCACTGGGTATCTTATTAACATGCAGATTCCGGTCCCGCAGTTCTGGGACATGGCCCCAGATTTTGCATTTCTACCCAGCCCCTAGGAGATTCGGATGTTGCTGGCCCCAGAACCACTCTAGCACTTTTTATACCCATCACACCACTTGATTCTTGGAACAGCCCCAGTTATTGTTATCTTCTTTGACAAATGAGAAACTGGAGGTGCAAAAGGAAACAGGACTCTCCCGTGGTCCCCCAGCAGCTGGTGGCAGAGGTGGGCTTGGATGGATGGCAGATCAATCACCAGCCTCCCTCATCCCCAGCCATCTCCTCTCTGGAGCCAGAAAGACCCTTCTGCTCCCCGAAAACACTGCATTCAGTGCCATAAATGTCTCCGCCAAGCCAGGTCCTTCCTCCCCGGCAGCCCTCACAGCAGGCTGGGTCTAGGGCAACCCCACGGAAAGGGAGGTTTGCCGACAGCATGAGTTATGGGCTCCGGGAAGCCCATTAGTCACTGAAGCGAGAGGAGTTAACTCGAGCTTATTAACTCTAAACGTTTATTATTCACATTGATCACCGCCGCAGACAGCACCCGCCACCCCACCTCCCAGGAGCCGGCCAGCGCATTCTAATGGCAGGTTGGCGATGCCTACATGTTGAGTCCCCAGGAAATGCAGCCAGAGCTCAGTCTCCCTGCCCCTTCCAAGAGGCCAAGAAGGACTTCAGATTTTATTGTCAGTGTAGTGGGAGCCACTGGGTGATTTTAGGTTAAAAAGGTCATTAAGGGTTTCATCATACTTGACCTCCCTCCATGGCTATTTTCTCATCACTGGCCCTGTCACTCATATGCTCCCTGCTTATCTGCCAGCTCCTGAGCCAGACACCATCTCCACTGTTATTGGCTGGCCCTAAGGCGAAAGAGGTGGGGCAGCTGGTGGTCAGGAGCCCAACCTTAGGGTCTGCTTGGTTTGGTTTTCTGCTCTGCCACTTAGCAGCAGGTGAACTGTGACTTTTCAGAGACTCCATTTTGTCATCCATTAATATTGAGCACTTACTATGTGCCTTAAAATTCAGTAGAGAACAGAAAAGCTTGCCACTCTCATAGAATTTTATGTTCTGGAGATGGAGATGGGCATAAAGCTATTGAAGAAAATAAACATTAATTTCAGATAGCAGTGAGTATGATGAAAATAATCTGAAGTCACATGACAGTGAGTGACTAGGGGCATGGGAGGATGTTAGTGGCAGAGCTGGGGACACCTACATTTGAGCTGAGACCTGAATGACAGGAAGCAGCCAGCCAGGGAGAGTTCTGGGCCAAGGGGAGTCTAGGCAGAAGAATAAACACCAAGGACAATGACCTTGGATCAGGCAAAGCTTAGAGTGCCTGGTGACTGGAGAGGAGGGTGGCTGGGATTTAAATGAGATGCAGAGGACAGAAATGGGGACCAGAAGCCATTGTAAGGACTTCAGATTTTATTGTCAGTGTAGTGGGAGCCACTGGGTGATTTTAGGTTAAAAAGGTCATTAAGGGTTTAATCATACTTGACCTCCCTCCATGGCTATTGTGAAATATAGTGGGCACGGGGGGTCCTGCCTAGATCCCTAAGAGTCCCTGTTCCCCAGCGGCAGTGATGGCTGCTGATGCTGACAACTGCCCTTTCTCCTGAGCATGGCCCTCAGCTAACACCCTTCTCCAGGGTGGGCCCCTCGCCCAGGTGGGAGCCAATCTGGGGTGCTCTTTGCACTCCAGAGCTCCCCCAGGGACCAGGCTGAGGCCACTTTCCAGCCAGGATCGCAGTGTTGCTTGGCTCCTGCCCTCCCTGCATCCCTCACTCCTGCTGACAGCACTTCTTCAATAATTCACGTGCACCTGGGTCCCTGGCTCAAGCTCTGCTTCCAGGGGACCTGAGGATTAGACCAGATGGTGGCTATAAAGGCTGAACCCAGAACCTGCTGCACAGTGGTACTTCAGGTGACCAACTTGTCCTGGTTTGCCCAAGATGTGGATGGTTTTAGCACCAAAAGTCTTGCATCCCTGGAAACCCCTCAGCCTTGGACAAACCAAGGCAGTTGGTCACCAGAGGTAACGGCTTGATGAAATGCATTTGTTCACTTAGAAATATCTCCTGGTCTCCCTGTGCCAGGTTCTATCAGTAGAGCCACAACAGGGTCCCTTCCCCAGGAGCTCACAGACCAGTTGCAAGAGGCTGGCAATACCATCAAATGCTTCCTCAGGCCTGTGAGGAGGTCAGGAGAGTGACCTGTAGTGATGAGGTGGGGGCTGCCCTTGAAAGTGAAGGTGCTGCCCAATAAATGGGGCAGAGCACCAGAGAGAGGCTATGAGAAGCAAGTTTTGGGTTTCCATTGGCCTGGTCCTCAGCTATCCCACCCCTCAGTTCATCTAGGAAGGCCCCTCCAAATCCATCAAGAAGCCCAGAATGTCTGCAAAGCAGAGACCTCTTTGGGAGGAGCCCTCTGAAGCCACAAGGCCCCTGGGCCCTCAGTCAAGGCAGTTAAGACAGGATAAGGAACCTCCTTTGACTCAGCAGGCACTGTACTGGTCTCTGGAGCCCCATGACAAGCCAGACAAGTAGGCCTATTATCTACGTTTGATAGACAGGGAAACTGAGGCTTAGGGAGTAGTAACCTGCCCATAGTCACATAGCCAGTGAGTAGTGGAGCTGGGGCAGAGTTTCAGGGCTCTCAGGCTCCACAGCCACTGAGCCAGTTAATACATTAAAGAAGATAAGAGCCCTACCTGGTTTTTCTCAGTGGTTAGAGTGTCAGCCTGCGGACTGAAGGGTCCCAGTTTCAATTCTGGTCAAGGGCACGTACCTGGGTTGCAGGTTTGATCCCTAGCCCAGCCAGGCCTCATGCAGGAGGCAACCAATGGACGTGTCTCTCTCCTGTCAATGTTTCTCTCCTCTACGTCTCTCCCCCTTTCCAATGGACGTGTCTCTCTCCTGTCAATGTTTCCTCTACGTCTCTCCCCCTTCTTTCCACTCTCTCTAAAGAAAAAAAAAATCAATGGTAAAAATACCCTCCAGTGAGGATTAACAACAACAACAAAAAAAGAAGATAAGGAAGGTATTACTGCCCACGTTTGATTCATTCCTTTACACACACCCCTTTCATCCATTCATTGATGTCAGAGGGGAATGGATAAAAGTCCAGGATCCAAAACCAGCTCCACTGGGCAGACGCTGTGGGATCAAAGGCAAATGACTTACCTTCTCTGTGCCCTGAGGTCCTCATCTCTCAGATTGGAGATAACAATAGCACCTCCCTCCAAGGGTTTTTGTGAAGATTAAATGAGTTAATCCCAACTAAAACAGAGCCTGGCACATCACTTCAGCTATACGTGCTTTTCTTTTTTATTACTAATACTTAGTATGATACAAGTCATAATAATAAAACACTGGAAACAACCCAAATGTTCAGCAATAGAGAAGTTATTGGCCAACCATGATGTATTGATTCCAGTGGATAGAATAGTAATTAACTCAGGTGGTCTTGGTGCAAAACTAGACAAATAGACTAAGAAAACAGACCAGAAAGTCCAGGACTGGACCAACTTGTGTAGAATCACCAGATTTATGACAACCAAGATGCTGTACAGTAGGAAAATGGTGTTGGATCAGTTGGATATGCATGTGGGGAAAGAAAGATTCTTGACCCCTACTTCACACCACCCACCCACCCCAATATCTGTTTCAGCGAACTCTGGGCAGCCCTCCACCTTGACCAGAAGAGTGGCTATGTGTGAGGTTACCCAATCCTGCACTCTGAAAAAGGTGAACCCGGACCAATGAAGCCACTGTAAACATGTGCACAGACTGATGAGAAAGCCAAGGTGAATTTCAGTGGTGTCGACGGCTTCATATGAATGAAAATTTTGGTTGTGATGGTTGCCCATCCAGTAAAATGAAGGACAGTCCTTTATTTTGATGTTTACTCACACAACTCGCCCAATCCAGCATAATCACAGAGGGAAGATGAATTTTAGGCAACGAGTAATCAATAAGAAAGTTCTAATTTCCTTTGGAAAAAAGGAAAACATGTTTTGTTGTCCCCCGACAGGGAGATGGAAAAAAATAACATAACCAAGGGAAAAGTCACCCCACGCTTTCCTCACGGTGGTAGGCCCCCACCATTGTGGCGCCGTAAGGAAGTTGAAGGTTGAGTGAGCAAAACATGTTTTCCTTCGGCAGGACGTCTGTAGGAGCTGTTGGAATCAATTATTGGAAAACACAAACATAAAATAAACTTCAGCCTGTGGTAAACACTACCCCTTCTCTCTGGGACCAGGAAAACAAAGGCCAGAATGGGGTGTCAGCATGGAACAGCAGGCAGGCACGCCAGGCAGGAGTCAGGGACCTGGGTTTGGGGTGAGGATAGGTGAGACAGGAGCCCTCCTGAGTCTCAGTTTACCCATCCGCAAATCCACGATCGTGTGTCCATCTCACAGAGTTGGAGTGAACTCACTCAATAAACCTGTTTAGTTCCTACCTTGTGCCTGGCTATGAGCTGGGGGTGGACACACTGAGGTGCTGCTTTCCTAGTGCTGATGTGCTGGGGCCCAGCCTCATGGTGGATGCCCAGGACAGTCTCAGTGGGCGGGGGTGGGGGTCACACTCAGGAGGGCCCCAGGCCTGGCGTAAACCCCCATGTTCTGCTGTCACTATTTGAAATTCTTAATTTTTTAAAAAGATATTTTCATTGATTTCATAGAGGAAGGGAGAAGGAGAGAGAGATAGAAACATCAATGATAAAAGAGAATCATTGATCGGCTGCCTCCTGCATGCCCCCTACTGGGAATCGAGCCCACAACCCAGACATGTGCCCTTGACCGGAATTGAACCCGGGACCCTTCAGTCTGCAGGTTGATGCTCAATCCACTGAGCCAAACCAGCTAGGGTGAAATTCTTTCTTTTTGAACAAGAAGCAATGCGTTTTCATTTGCATTGGGCCCCGCAAATTATGTGGCTGGTCCTAGATGAAAGGCAAGAACCAATGATGCTTTTCGATTGCTCACTGAGTGTGTCTGATCCCTCTTGGTTCCCTCTAAAACTTGGCACATAAATGTGCTGATAAATGAGGGTGGAATGAATATGAAAGGAGAAGCCAGGGGTTATGAACATTGCCCTACTACCTATTCCAGGTGGTACCTCTATCACAGAAACCCTTAGGCCCTCATAGGTGCGGTGGCTACCACTATTTCAGGGAAAATTATCTCCATTTTGGTTGGGGAAGTCTGAGTTAAGTGCAATGGGAAAAGCACCAACTGTGTGATTACAATAGACCTGGGATCACAACCTTTTGCTGCTCATATGCTGTGTATCCCTGGGCAAGACTGTGAGCCTCAGTGTCCTCATCTGTTAAATGGGCATAATCATACCTGACATGGAAAGTGCTTGTGGAGATTAAATAGATAATGTTTAAAGCGCTGCAGCTCTACCATAGCGAGGAGGCACCAAACTCACATTTCCAAAGGCAGGATCCTAAGTGAGGTGTTTATAGCTAGAGTCAAATCTTCCTCAGGCTTTAAAAGAGTTTGACTAGACCAGGGGTCCTCAAACTATGGCCCGTGGGTCACATGCAAATACAAATATTGTATTTGTTCCCATTTTGTTTTTTTACTTCAAAATAAGATATGTGCAGTGTGCATAGGACATTAATCATAGTTTTTTTTAAACTATAGTCTGCCCCTCCAATGGTCTGAGGGACAGTGAACTGGCCCCTGTTTAAAACATTTGAGGACCCCTGGACTAGACTCTGGGACACTGTCTCTGCAGAGCAAGGGCTAGATGCTGCTTCCTGGTCATAAGTGAAATGCGAAAAGATTGTATTTAAGAATAGTTAAAAAGTAGTTAACCCAACTGTCAAGTTAGTGAGAAGTGGTGTGTGGATTAGATTGTCACAAACACAAGCAAATATCTACCTGCTAAAGACATCAAATCCTAACTGATTGCCTACTATGTGCTAGGTACTTCATTAAGAATACTTAGTAATAATATCTTAGGTTTGCTGAGCAGTTACTATGTGCCAGGCTAAGTGCTTGGGGGTCATTATCATATTTCATCTTCCTAATGGACGTGAGCAGTAGGTGCTAGAAGCCCCCATTTGTGGGGGCTCAGAGCTGGGAAGTGGTGGGACTCGGGCTCGAGTCTTAAGGTGTGTCATTCACACCCTTGTCCAAACTCTGAGCTGTCAAAGTTCTGTCCCAGCTCACACTGTGAGGTCATCAGAATGATTCATTCACAGGTCCTACTAGGCCACACCTGAAAGGTCCTCTTGCCCTCCCCCACACACCATCCCCTCACCAGGGAACCCCCTGAGCTGGAGGGGATCTGGCTCCAGCCTGCAGGCCCCCCCCCTCCCGCCCTGCCACAAGGCAGCTCCGAGGCAGCTCTGCAGGAAACCATGCATGCTGACTATAGTCTCTACTGAAAGGACGGAGGACAGCGGCCATGGGGCATGACTGGCGGCCAGAGCACGGAGCGTTTTAATGGTGTTCCCAGACTGGGCCTGATTCATTTCCCTGAGTGCCTGGGTTTCAGGCGGGAGGAGGTTCGCCTCAGCAGTTTACGGTGTCTGTGGCAGGGGGTCACATCAGCTCCTGGGTCCCACAACCACAGGGGTGCGCACGCGCTTATTAAGCTAATTAATACCGTCTTTCCAGAGCCGCCATCTCCCTGACCCTCTGCCTCGGGGCCAGCCAAGAAACACAGTCTCCACTCTGGAGCTCCCTGGGGAGAATAGAACAGGAGTCCAGCCTTGTGCATGGGGAAGGTGACATTGACACCCCCGTTCTGCAAAGCTATCCCGTGAGAGAAAGATGGCCTGTGAGGGTGTGAGCTCTCGCTCCCTAGGGGAACTCAAGTGCAGGGCCATCAGAGGTAGAACGTCAGGGTGGATTGCTTGGCAGGGCCTTCCCAGGACTGCCCGGCTCCCCAGTGCGCAAAGGAGGGTGTGGACAAGCCTCCACCCTTCGGACATTTCTACTCATTTCTTGGATTATTCATGGTCAGGTTCTTTCCTGTCTGATGACCCAGCTAGAACTTCTGACTCTTTGGCTAAAATGGGTCCCTGTATTTCTCCCACCCCAACCTCCACTGGCCTTTTAGTGGGGCCACCAAAGTCTTAACTCCATGTTTCCTCAAATGAAGAATCCCAGTCCCAACCCCAGGCCACCTTCACTCACTGGGTCTGGGATGGGGCTGTGGACTTTGTGCGGTCACCAGCCCAGAAGATTCTCCAGATGAGGACGTTCAGGTTCCGCAGTTAGCCCAGACACGCGGCCGCTAGCAGTGGCCTTGACAAACCCTCGGAGGAGATTTTTCAGAAAGTCATTTGTCATTGTCTCTGCCCACGGTCCCTTTCGGCTGGTGGGAGGGACGGAGAAAGGCATGGGCTCCTAGAAGACAGTCTTGAATCCCCCTCACCTCTGCCACTTCCCAGCTGAGTGGTCTTGGGCAAGACTTTGCTCCTCTGAGCCTCTGTTTCCTCTTCTGAAAAATGGGGATGATGATGATACATTCCTCTGGGTCCACTAGCCCCCCAATGCAGTTTTTGGTGATTGTAACGTAATGAGGCAACATTAGCTTGTTCATTGTGAATAAATGTCAGTTCTTCCATAGGATGCAGAGTTAACCCTGCTCCGCTCATCTCCAGCCAACTCCTCAGGAGAGCTGCATCCTGCCAGGGAGACTACCAGTCCCTGCAGACTGCGGGAGCGTGGGAGTTTGGTACTCAGCCCAGGTCGAGGGGGGACACACCTCTGTGAAAAGGTGACATTTGAGACCTGACTGGTGAGGGAAGCTGGCCCAGGCATGAGAAAGTTTGAGAAGGTATTTTCCAGAGCGCAGAAATAGCAGATGCAGAGTCCCTCGGCTGGAGGGAGCTGAGCAGGCCAGGGAGAGCGAGGAAGGCCAGTGTGGCTGGAGCTGAGGGAAAGGGGTGGTGGTGGGAGATGGGGTGGAGAGGGGGCCTGATGAGGTGGGGGAGTGGGGAGTCTTGGAGCCCATAGTAAGGAGAGCAGAAGTTATTCCCAAAGCAACTGTTGAGCAGCTGCTACATGTACCACAATGCTGGGAGCTGTGTCCATGGCCTCCTCCCAGCAGCCCGTGGGCACGAAGAGAGGGAGGGGCATGCCCTGGTAGGCTGTCAAGGAAAAGGTTGGGTGCCTGAATAGTGCAGGCCAAAGGGTCCCTGCCCTGCCCCACCCCCCAAAACAACACAAATGACTGCCTCTCCCTATGACTCAGGTTTCTCCAGGGTCACAGCAAAAGGTCCCCCAGAGAAGACGCCTTTTGGAGTTCCAAGTCCCTGTCACGCTGAGCTGCATCCCATGGGTACAAACCTAAAAATGCAAATCAGAATGTGTCCCTCCATCAGGCTTGCTCTGAGAATGTACTCCCAAGGTTCTGATGACCAGCCCCTTCTTCCTCCTCTGTTTCCACTCACCTCTGCCCAGCATGGGCACAGCTCTCTCTACCTCTCCCCTGCTGGCCCCTCTCCCTGACCGCTGTCCTTCACGACAGGCTCCTTCTCATTCCCCCAGTGCTCTTGCCTCCCCTTGGCCACCAAGCTGAAGAGACCTCTCCACACTCGGCTCCACACCTATTGCTCATAGCTCTGACCACTTACACTGATTTGTGGACAAGTTTACTGCCTGTCTCCCGCAACTACAACACTCATCCCATGGGGCAGGAGGTGTTTGTTGGTGTTGTTGTCACAGCTGCATGTGTGAACAACTTGCATAGTGAATATGTGTTGGATGAGTGAATGGTTTCAGTAGATGCTCGCAATAGCCCTATGTAGCTGGTGCTCTAATTGTCCTATTTTCACAGATAGAGAAACTAAGGCTGGAAGGTTAAGCCACTTGCCTAAGGGATGCAGCTTGTAGTGAGCCAAGACTTTAATGGACACAGCCTGACTTCTGACCCCACACTTGTGCCTTGCTGCATTTGACTTGCTGTGTGGCTGGCCAGGCCTTCACCCTCTGAGTCCACATCAATATTGTCATCCATGAAATGGGTACAAAATCCCAGCCCTGCCTTGTCTTCAAAAGGCGGTGAGATTGGAGGATATCATTGAAGAGTACCCCCCTTGTCACCTATACTGTACCACATCCACAAGAGGTTGGTAAAAAAGGGTTCTTAGCCAGGGCTGCCCTCAGAAGGGTTAATGTGGCCTCTTTGTCCCATGGTTGCCATGGGGACAATTCCTGTCCTTCAGGAAGCAGGGAGAGCAGTTTCCTGTTTTGAAGAAGGCTTGAGGGCTGTTTTCCTCCAATCAGCCTGCCCACAGAGGGGCAGGAAGCCCTGGGCCAGCCGCCCCTGTTGCTGGGTGTGTGGTGGAGCCATGCCCACACCCAGCCAGCCGGGAGGGGCCGTTGTGGAAATGCAGCCTCGGGAAAAAGCCAAACAGGCCAGCAGAAGGTAAAAAAATGGCTGGCCGGAAGAGGGTGGTCACTTCCTCCACAGACCTTGGATCCCACCCAGTGGTGATAAAAACGCCAAGCTGGTCCTGCCTAACCCCAGACTCCCCTCCCCCAGAGCTCAGCCCTTCCTTGGGGAGCCGAAGGCCTGCTGGACAAAGGCCTTAGAGGCCCCTACCCGCCCCTGTGACCTATATGCACCCCCACCCTGCCCCCAGTTTCCACCCCCACCCCCTGTCTTGCATGCCCTTTCCTACTCCCCTCTGCTTGTGTAATTCCTTCAGCGGGCAGAGCAAAGCCTTCCTCCTCCCGGAAGCCTTCCCAGGATGTATTTGAACCCCCAAAACTATGGGTAAGAACATTCCTAAACTCGGGCCTCGCCTCTCTTCGGGGTCCCTACCACAGCCTCCTTGAGTCATTACCTCCAGGGTTGTCCCTCCAACTCCTCTACCACACAGGTCTCACCATGTCACTCCCTCCCCTAGAGACACTCTATGGCTCCTCATCACCTGCAGGGTAAAGTCCTAACTCTTCGGCCTGCCACTGGAGAGCTTTTCCTCACACCTACCCCATGCATTGACCTCAGTGTGCTCCTCCCCTTGCCCCAGCCCAGCCTTCCTCTTCCATCCCCACAGGCACTTGCTCAGGCTGTTTCCCTACCTGGAAGGGCAACCCTCCTCCTCCACCTTTAAAACCCAGCCAATGCCACCTCCTCTCCTGTAGCCCCTCCGTTCAAGTCAATCCCCTGCTTTCACCCCCAGCTCCACTGTATCACTGTGAGCCGACCCCAAGCCCCTCTCTCAAACTGTGAACTCTTCAAGGTCAGGAGAGTGAAGAGAGAGGGGAACATTCCTTTAATCCTTACCACGACCCAAGAGAAAGGTCTCATTATTCCCATTTGCAGAGGAGAAAATGGAGGTGCAGAGAGATGAAGTGTCTTGCCCAAGGCCACAGAGCCAGCAACTGTTGGAGCTAGGGGTCTCCAAGCCCCGGCTCCTCATGCCTGGCCCGAGTGTGTGCAGTGGGGGTGGGGATGGGGGTGGGAGCTGCCTGAGCAGAACTTATCTGCGGTTCCCTCCACCAACCTTTGGGGCACAGGAAGGGAAGCATGGCCTTTTGAAGACACATCCACCCAGCAGGTGTCTGGCTCAGATTTGTCCACCTCTGGTGCCAGGAAGGCAAGTCAGTGACTTTCCAGGGGAAGATAAGCCCTAGAAGCTGATGCTGCAGCAGCCTGTGGCATTGCTGGGGGAGCCGTCCAAGGCTGCGGGGACCTAGGGGTCAACAGCTGAAGAGGCTGCAGGATCAGGGTCATTTCCTTTTTAATAACATGCATTTTATCCCTGGAGACAAAAGATATACCTGCTCCTTGGGGAAAACAGGAAACCCAGGGGGATTCAGCTATAGAGTGGGATGCAGGTCCAGCTTTGGTTGGTAAAAAAGGGTTCTTAGCCAGGGCTGCCCTCAGAAGGGTTAATGTGGCCTCTTTGTCCCATGGTTGCCATGGGGACAATTCCTGTCCTTCAGGAAGCAGGGAGAGCAGTTTCCTGTTTTGAAGAAGGCTTGAGGGCTGTTTTCCTCCAATCAGCCTGCCCACAGAGGGGCAGGAAGCCCTGGGCCAGCCGCCCCTGTTGCTGGGTGTGTGGTGGAGCCATGCCCACCCCCAGCCAGCCGGGAGGGGCCGTTGTGGAAATGCAGCCTCGGGAAAAAGCCAAACAGGCCAGCAGAAGGTAAAAAAATGGCTGGCCGGAAGAGGGTGGTCACTTCCTCCACAGACCTTGGATCCCACCCAGTGGTGATAAAAACGCCAAGCTGGTCCTGCCTAACCCCAGACTCCCCTCCCCCAGAGCTCAGCCCTTCCTTGGGGAGCCGAAGGCCTGCTGGACAAAGGCCTTAGAGGCCCCTACCCGCCCC
>NW_006286675.1:6014147-6017542 GCF_000327345.1 Myotis davidii | reverse complement strand
CCTCATCTCAGCAGGGAAACAAAACCTGAATGTCACCTCCTCTGGGTCGGGCCAGGAAGCAGAGCCCAGGCTTGCTCTCATAAGTCTCCCATGTTGGCCCCTCTCACCCATTCCAGTAGACAGCAGGTGCTCAGTAAATGCTCTTCCCTGTCCCTCTCCTGCTCTGATTGTGGGGTTGAGTATTTTGTAAACATTTATTGAACACCAATTATGTAGTTGACATTTAAATAATGATTATTCTCATTCTCCCCGACTGTATGAGTGATTTCATTTAATGAACAGACACTATTTTTGTGTCCAGTTGATGGGACAAGTGTGCTGAAGTGGGTAAGAAAGCCGTCTCCAGAGCCAGGATAGGATCCCCACCACTTATTAGCTGTGTATCCCTGGTCAGCTGCTTCTGGGCCACGGTTAGGCTCCTCTGTAACATGGGAGCAATAACCTTGCCTACTTCATAGGTTCATGGAGAGGATTAAATAAGCTAATAACATATGCAAATCTGAGTGCACAAGATAAGCACCCAGCAAATACTATTTGATTTACCAATGGGGAAACTGAGGCTGGGACTTGCTCCAAGGTCAGTGTGGCTCCCAACCACCACATTCTGCTGCCTGTCCAGGAGGTTTGGCCATGCGGCCTTCGCGTGAGCTTACAGAGCCTGGAACTCTGTTTCTATCGTGCACACGGCCACATCCAGCTGCGCTGCTGGCTCTGCGCTTTGCAGAGGCTTCAGGCAGGTGGGAACAGGGAGCTGGATTTCATCAGTTTCTATCTGAGGTTCCCTAAACTGTGTGCAGGGAGGTAATTAGCCCCAATGGTCTAAGGATTATAAAAAGACAGGAGATGTTTGCTTACGTGGAGGATCCTGATTTTTTTATGCTGAGTTATGTGTGTGTATGAGTGAGAGGTATGAGGTGGGGGCTTCCGTGGGGAGGAGCCTGGGTGTCTTAAAGGGTCCAGTGAGGGGTAACTTTGAGTTCAGAGGCCCCAGGGGAACCGGTCAGCCTCCCACTAGGGGTCTAAAGGCATCTAAGAGGAGTCTGTTTCCCCCATTAGTGCTCCCATCAAACTTATGGGCAATCTGACCTGCTTTCTCAGCCGGCCTGGGAGCTCGAGAGGCCAGAGTGAAGGGGGTTGTTTACCGAGGACCTGACCCAGTGATTGGCACAGAGTAGGCACTCAGTGCACTTTTGTGGAAGGAAGGAAGGAGGGGCAGAGGGAGGGGCGGAAGGAGGGAGGGAGGGACGAAAGAAGGTTGACTGCCTAGGACTCTGGCCTTGATTCTGACACTGTGATCTTGGACAAATGTGGTATACATGAATAGCACAGGCCGTGGGGACAGACAGACCTAGGTTTAGTCCCAACTTTATCACGAGCTCTGAGTCTTGAGTAAGTCTCACCTCTCTGACCCTCAGTTTTCTCATCTGTCAAATGGAGATAATGATAAAACCACTTCACATTCTCACAAGAAGCATGTGAAGAGAGTGCTCAGTAGATGTAGCATCAGCATTGGTCATGACTATCAGCATTATTACTGCCTGCTGCTATCCCCCAGCCTGCTCATCTGGCAATGCCTTTTCCTACGAGTTCCTCAGGCGTTGAGGCTCCCATCTGGCTGTTCCTTGAACATATCAGAACCTCAGCACCAGTTCCCTTGAACACCCCTTCAAGGGCTCCTGCAGACGTAGGCTGGGTCGCCCCTGGAAGCTGGGAGCTTGGCCGTTCTGACTATCCAAGGCAGATAGAAAGAAAGGGGGAGGGGGGGGGAGAGGGAGGGAGAAGGAAGGCCTGACTCCTACTATGGATCAGTCTTAAAGGTGTCATGCCCCAACCCTGCCAAGCTCCTTTAGAAAAGCAAGGAGGGAATCCTGCCTTCAAAAGGCAAAGCAAGAGACTGTGCCGTTGGAGAAGGAGCGTGGTTTCAGGCTCCATGTGATTCCGACTGGGGCCTGGTGTCAGCAGATGTGGATTCCACCACTGCCTGTTTCCCTAACTTGCTGTATGATCAGGCCAGTTATTTTTCCCTCTGGGCCTCGGTTTCCAAGTCTGTCAAGCAGGCATAACACCTACTCTGGGTGGCTCACGGTCTGCTGAGAGGAACAGTGTAATTTGGAAAACGTGAAAACCTAGGCAGACATTTTGGTAGTTAGGAACCCAGACTATGTTCTCAGAGTGATGGGGTGTGCATCCTGGCTGGGCTGTAGCGGCAAGTCACGTCCCCTGTTTGGACCTTAGTTTTCCCATGTGTGAAATGGAGATATGATAATTCCTTTATAGGATTCTTGAGAAGAATACACATGTGTGAAAGGCCCAAAACAGGAGAAATGATGGCCATACCTCCCCACCCTCAGCCCCATGGTCATGTCCTTTTTGGGTATTTACAGCCAGAATGACTGAGCAAGTTCAGGCACTAGTATTACACCAGCCACCTGTAGAGCCTTATGGCCTTTCACATCCATTTTCTCTTGTTAGGAAAAGCTAACAAAGAAATGAGTGGTTCAGCTTCATAGCCCATCACTCCACCCCAACATGTGGTTTCAGCTCAACAAGTTCAGGCCTGTGTTTCTTCCCAACTGTCACCGGTGCTGTGATCTTTTCAGGTAGACTTTGCCTAGCCTCCAATCCCAAATTCAACAGCTGTGGAAAAGGGCTTAACAAGGCACGGAGGTCTCTTCCTGCCCTCCCTCCTCCTGTGCGCAGGCCCGACAGCAAAGGGTAATGTTGGTCATTGATCAAATGTCTGAGCTGAGCCTCCTTCTTCTGCTCCTGCCCTGGGATCCTAGGTTATTTGGGTTTTATTGCTAATTCCAGAAACAAGTTCAAATTTTAAGACACAGTTTATTTTTGCATCGAATATACCCCTACCTTCTCCACCATCAGCTCCACCACCTCCCAACTCCATGACCTCACTCAACCACATTATCTCCACCACCTTCATCATCTTGACCAACTCTACCACCTCCATCACCTCACTCAACTCTATCACCTCCATTATCTCCTCATGTCCATCTCTATCACATCTGTCAATTCTAGTACCTCTTCCACCACCAGCTATATCACGTCTTCCATCTTCACAATGACTTTCTTTAAAAAAAAAACAACACTGAATTTACTGGGGACACTGGTTAATAAAATCATATAGGTTTCAGGTATACAGTTCTACAATACATTATCTGTGCATTTCACCATGATTTTCACAGCTCCTATCACCTCACCACCTCAACCTCCTCTACCTCTTTCGACTATAACACCATGTCTCCCACATCCGCTATCACTTCCACCATCACCTCTACCATCATCACCATCTCTACCATTGTTACCATAGAGTTGGAGCGAAAGGGGAGCCTCTCCTATTGGCCAAAATGGCATAAGGGGAGGTTCTTACATTTGAGCTT
>NW_006286675.1:6012525-6014102 GCF_000327345.1 Myotis davidii | reverse complement strand
GCCTTTCTGCATCACCTAATTGAAATTCATGTATTCCTACCTTCATTGTGTGCGTTAAACCCTTCTGTGTGCTAGGCATCAATTGGCTCATGTAACAATTCAAACCCGACCTTCCTGCATGTCATAGATTTTCAGTGAGCACCTAATATACACCAGCAGCTCTGCTGGGTGCAGGCCCTCAGGTATCCAGAAACCTACCAGCTTTCCAATAATGTATCGATGAGACAGAGGTCAGGGATCACATTCTCCCCTCAGCGAGAAGCTGGAGAAATCTGGGATTTTATCTATTTCTGTGTGCTTTGGCAGCACATTTGGCCAAAAAAAGAAATGGGGTGGGTTATCTAGAGCAGTGTGTCTCCAATTCTGATGTGTATACAGATCATCTGAAGATCTAGCTAAAATGCAGATTCCGGTTCAGTCGGTCTGGGGTGGGGGCTGAGATTCCGTATTTCTAACAAGCTCCTGAGTGACACCGATGTGTAGAGCCAAGAGGCATTTCATATGCAATGAAAACATCTGATTATCTGGGACCACCTGACAGAAAGGATGGCAGTTAGAGCCCCTCTCACCCTGGCCCTTTTGAAACTCATATTGGGACACTACCACCCTCTATTCCCCCTGTCAACCACCTCTGGCTCCTGGAACAGGCCATGCCTTTTCACACCCCTAAATCTTTGCCCAAACTATTCCCTCTATCCAAAAGGCCTTCCCTTTGCTGAAGCCCCTCCACTTTGGAGCCATTTCAGAGTTCTCACAAGCTCCCTTGCATTCCTCTCCCCACCCCAACACTTGCCGGAGGAAGCAGAACTATCTACCTATGTTTGCATGGACAGTGAGACCCTAGCTGGAGGTGGAGGCTTGGTGGGGGTATCCGTACTGTCCCAGGGAGATGCTGGTCACACAGTGCGGAGAGTGAACACAAACAGGATCCTCACCAACCAGGTCTCCCTTTCAAACATCACCTCCTCAGGGAGGCCTTCCTGGATCGCCCCTCTGTACTCCAGTGATCCTCAAACTTCAGCTTTTATCAGAAAGACCATGGGTTTGTTAAATACGGGATTTCTGATGCAGTGAGTCTGGGGAGGGTCCCGGGAGTTTGCATTTTTAACAATTCCTGTGCTGGTTCGCCGCACACTTTTAAGAGCCACTGGACTGCCCCATTGCCCCGGTTTTATCTCCCTCAAGGCAGTTATCAGTCTCTGAAATGACATTCATTGCTTATCTGCCTTGTCTCCCATCTAAGCTCCATGAGATACAAAAATTGGGGGCTGTCTTGTTGGGCACTCAGCACAGCGTCTGGCGCAGGACTGAATCAATGTCCATGAAAAGAAATAAACATAAAGATGGACAGTCCGCCTGGCAAAAGGACGAGGAAGTCCCCAGAAGAGCAACTCTCTGGCTTCTCCCACCCCGATGCGAATCCCTTGAACCTCGCGCGGCTCCCCTGGCCACGGTCCCTTTAAATGTGCACGGGGACGCCAGCCCCCGACTCTCTCGATCCCTGACTGAGCAGAAAGGGAAAAAAAAGTCTTCCTCTTCGGGAGCGGGAGGAAACGTCTAGGAGAGGGCGGCGGCGC